>NW_009919487.1:0-56460 GCF_000696875.1 Nestor notabilis
TTAACTTTTTATTATTTTATTTTATTAACTAGCCACAGACACTGAGGCCAACTTACAGACTTCCATTCACACAGACAGCAGGTAGAAATTAGTCATGCTTTATAAAAATATCTATTATAACTGAAGTGACATAAAGCAGCTTTAGTGTAAGTCTTGATGACGGTATACTTCATTAATTGTGATAACTACTGATGCTGATGCTGTTCCAGCCCAGCTGAGGAATGGGAGGTGTGGACAAGAGGTTTCTTTATGGCTGGTGCTGGGGTTAGAGCTGTATCCAGGAACTGGTAAGACTCTGATCCTGTCACCTTAGTGCCAGTCTTGGCGCCACCCTATTATGGAAGTATTCCTTGGGTCCATAACCTGGTTCCTGCCACTGTCGTGGGGGTGACAAAGATCAGTAGAAAGCAGATTATAAAGTCAAACATTTGCCTTGGGTTTCTACTGCAATTATGAATGAAGAGACACATATCATATTTTGTTCCCAGAAGACTGTTTTTCTTCTGTGGTATATACTGTTTATTATCTGCAGGGTTTCAAGGGCAGTCATGGTCCTTTTGTGCTGTGCTAAACAACACGGCTCTAATCCTTGTTGGGGGTTATTAAATACTACTGCAGAAATAAAAACAGCACACACTTCTGGAACAGAAGAAGAGATTTAGAACTGTGAGGTCCAGCTTTGGATTTATGAATGTAACACGATAGAGGTCCAGAGCATCACAGCAGTATCCAATTGTTTGGGGTCTGACTGGGAGTTCTTGTTCACAGCCCTGCACTGCAAGTACCTATGCAAGCTCAGCAGAAAGCCTTACAAATTTAACACTTATTGTCACTTCCTTAACTGGGATAGAGAAGACACACCTAAAAAGTAGAAGTTGCTGCTTAAGACAGTGGGAAATAGTTACACTTTACCAGATCTCAAGATTTGGCAAGACTTATTTTTCATTTGAAGCTGGGTTCAGTATGGGAGCACACGAACACTATGATCTGTCTGTCATATAATAGCTCCAGACGGGATTTAGATGAGTAAGAGAGACATTTCTGAGAAATGTCAGATGAGAAAACACACTGAAAGAAGACAGACCTATGCTGCAAAATGGGAAGATTACATACTCACCAGCTTATCCATCATTACTGATTGCTGCCAGCAGATCAGAACAAGATTTTACCTGAAAGACTAGTACCGAGCAAAGAAAGAGAAAAAAAGAAGTCATAGACTTCTTTTACAGCAGTTTGTCAGAGACTGTATCTCAGTTTTCCACACTGAAGTAACTACCATTGGCTGATAACCATTAATATTGGTGTTTTCTCAGTAACAAATGAAAACATGCCCATTTTTTACTAAATAAAAATGTTAAATATAATGTGGATGCGGAATCTGTCTTTTTTAAGACAGTATTTTGAAGCTGTTTTCTTCACTGGTGCACATCTTGCTTTATGCAGCATTCCTCTGCATCACAGAGAGCAAGCCCAGTGGAGGACTACTAGAATCATTAAGGGTCTGGAGCATCTCTCAGATGAGGAAAGGCTTCAGTCTAGAGAAGACCCAGAGGGGATCTGACCAATGTGTACAAGTGTCTGAAGAGAGGGTGTCAAGAGGATGGGGCCAGACTCTTCTCAGTGGTACCAAGTGAGGTATCAGGACATACACTAAAAGCAGGAAGTTCCACCTGAATATGAGGAAAAACTTCTTTACTGTCTGAGCGCTGGAACAGGTTACCCAGAGGGGTTGTGGAGTCTCCTTCCCTAGAAATATTCAAGACCCCTCCAGACACAATCCTGAGCAATGTGCTCTAGGTGACCCTGTCAGAGCAGGGAGGTTGGACCGGATGAACTCTGGAGGTCCCTTCCAGCCTCAGCCATTCTGTGATCGCTTAAACTGTTTTCAGTGGCGCAACAGCAGTGATTTGCCTACCTAAGGCTGCTTTTGACAGTAGCTGCTGAGACATCAGAGCCGGGCCAAGAAAAACATAATTATGGATTATTCTGTCAGCCAGTCTGTCAGCAAAATACCCAACCTACAACTACACATGGCCCATTCACAGAAAATGAGTAAGACTCAAAGCAGATCCTAAGTGAAGGCATTCCAGTGCAAGAGCAGCCAATTTAACTGACCCTCCACCCACTTGCAGAAGACACCTGACGGCAACTTTACTTATGCTTGAGCAGGCTGACAGCAGGTAGGAGGAGTTTCAATTCTGGCATAAACAGTAGCTCATTTCATAGTTTTCAGTTGCTTGTCTAGGAGATGTCAAGGTAAGGAGTCCTGAAGTGAGCTCTGAAAGATGTTTTCTTCTGAAAACCTTAGTCGTTTGGAAATATTACAATCTTTTTAGCTTTTACTCAAAAGGAAACAAACCAAAAAGATCCCAGACTAATCCAGTGAATGGGATGAGACCCTGTGAAGAACACTCACAGCCACATTTCGAGAGCTGTTGTCTAGGTTTCTGTAAGAGGTTTGGAATCATTTCCCTCAAATAAGCTCCATTTGAACCAAGGCACAAATGAATGGAGAAGGCAGATCAAATGGCAGCACCCAGATTTGGTGGGGTTTCATGGTGTGTACTCACTAGGGTTAACATGGGAGACTGTTCTGAGCCTTCTGTCACTATGTTTTATAAGCAAGCTGCAACAGGACTTCTGTCAGCAGAAGCTAAATGTACCAATTGAGGGCAGTATATCATCTGCACAAGAACTCGCTTCGAAACACAGCGTGTGTTTGTTCAGTAAAATCTTCTCAGCCAACTAACTTTTCTTTCTCATCAGAATATTTTTCCAGCAGATTTTTCCAGCCTGTTACAGAATGGATGTTATGACAAATGAAAAAAATCCAGTCTGCTCTTGTCTGTGCAGAACAAAATATTGCTCTCTGCTTAACTTTCCAGTGATCACCAAACAGAGCAGCAAATTATTGCTGCAGGAGGTCTGGAGCGATTTATGCAATATTTTGCTCATGAAGACTTTACTGCTATTTCTCAGCAGTCATGATAGAAGAAATATATACTGAATACTTTCTTGCTTTTTAGCATTCATAGAGTTTGCAACAAGCAGGAGTTGCCAAATTCAGTAGCCAGACAGAGGCGAGGCTGCTGCAGGTCCATGTTTGTACCCAGGCCAGTGAGCAGTAAGGCTGAGCATCTATTCCTAGTAGGTACCCACACAAGCACAGGTGTACAACTAATACATATGTGGACACATGGCCAGTTACAGGGCTCACTGCAGACAGGAACGCTAAGCACTCACCCAAACACCACCACCACCACAAGCAGCCTCCTCTTGTTTTCCTCTCTGGCTGTGCAGAATAAAAGCCTGTTAGTGGAAAACATACATACACATATATACATAAATGTATATCTACACACACAGCGCAGATGCCCTAAGTATCTGGCCTCAAACACTCAGTCTATCCAATAGCTTGCACTCAATCCTTTCTCTCCCCAGCTGCAGGCACCTCAGGACCAGCAGCCCCACTCCAGCTGCTGGTCTACGAACACACTGGTATGAACACTAGATATTCCTCCAGTAGCTGGTCTTAAGCACTTGCCTACCCGGTAACTGGACCTGGATCATCTCATCTCCATTTGCCTCACACAGACACACACACATGCAAATGGATCCCCCACAGACTTACACACCTTATGGTCTCCCCAGCAGTTGTCTTGGACTTCTGGATCCCTGCTGTAGCCAACTTGCAGACCCTCTGGTCTCTCTGGTATTTGGCCCAGACTCACAGTTGCCTTGATATCTGGCTCCCAGGCCTCTTATTCTACACACTGTTAGTCCAATTTCATACTTGCACAGTGATGCACACACTGTTGGTTGCTCTCTTTTGCTAGCAACTCAGACAAATGAGCTCCTATGATCCATGGTCCAGCTCCAGTTCCTGCAATGAGACCCCCTTACACACGCAAGTGTTCTCAGACCACAGTCCCTCACCAGCGAGACATTTAGAAATTGAGCTTACAGAGAACACAGGGCAAACTGTGGTCGTCAGGAAGCTGGTCCCTTCTATCCCTATTTTACCATGCTTGTTCCTTCCCAAACCACCTTGATCCCTCTCCTTTCCTGCTTTTGTCTCCTCCCCTAAGCCAGTAAATCTAAACAGCCCAAGGTGTTCCTCTCTGCACCCCATAATGAGGCCCACACCTCTGGTGGTAACTCCCCCTTGTCTGTAAGGTGCTCTGGAGACCATCTCCCATTGACCCACAGTGCTGGTGGCTACCCAGCCCCTGGGGCTGAGGCTCCCCTGGTACAGCCTCAGTAAGATCTGGGTCTCCAGTCTCTGAGTGGGATACGGGGGTGCCCCAAATGCTATGGTGCCTCTGTGCTCCTTCATGCTTGGGGCAAAGAGCCTTTGTCACACAATCTAACAAAATCAGCAAGATCAATGTCTTGAGCCACTCCAATGGAGATCAGAAATACTGCTGGAAAGGTACAGAACTGTGCTCAGTAAACCCTGGGCAGAACACCAGATTCAAGACTACCCAGTACTCTGTTTTTCCTGCAGAACGAGGCATCCCACAGTTACTCAGAGGCATGGAGAATTAAGAAGTTATATTGTATTTCAGAAACAGAAATACATGGAGTGCTCAGCAATGTATTTACTATGGAACCAATTTAATCAACAAGCTGTTACAAAATGTTTCTGTTCTGCATTCTGATTTTGCTGTTATATGCTAGTGATTTCAGGCTGTAAGCTTCAAACAGAACTCCAAAGGTATCTGAAATCAGTATATTTTCATACTTCATGTAAGATAGTATTAGAAAACAATTATTCTGGCACATTCTAACTTATGTATAAGGTATAGAACACATTTTTATATATGAAAATAACAATACACTCCAATACAAAGGTGTTGGGATCATTTGAAGCTGACAGACAGTTTATAAGGTTGAGGTAGTACCACTACACCAGTTTTGTGGCTGATTGTACAGAAAAGGCTAATTTGAAACTCAGATCATGTAGTTTCCATGCAGATCTCTTCCTTTCCAACCACTTTCTGATGATTTACTGTAAATGAACAACCTGGCATAAAAATGGCTCACTCAAGATGTGAGGCATCAGCTCAACAGCCGAAAAATGTCAAAGCAATAACTTTACAGCCTTAATGCCCAAAGAACTTTATATCAATGTGGTAACAAAACCAACAGGGTGGTTTGATAAGGTTTGATATCCCTGACTAATGGAAACAGAACCTCTCTCTGACAATCCCTAAAGGGTATCTAGTTGTCTGCAACATTGAAGTGAAGGAAGGCGTTCAGCAGTTAAAAAGCTCAGAAGGAGGGGGAGAAAAAAAGCAAAAAGAAACATAAGAAGCTAAAAATCCATGTACTTCCTAGCCCTGAGGTAGAAGACGACTGTCTTATTTTGAAGGGCCAAATGTCCTACACAGGTCATAGAATCATGGAATAGTTAGGATTGGAAAGGACCTTAAGATCATCACCCTGTCACAGGCAGGGACACCTCTCACTAGATCTTGTTGTCCAAGACTCCATCCAACCTGGCCTTGAACACTGCCAGGGATGGAGCATCCACAACTTCCTTGGGCGACCCATTCCAGTGCCTCACCACCCTCACTGTGAAGAACTTCTTTATATCTAACCTGAACTTCCCCTGTTTAAGTTTGAAGCCATCACTCCTTGTCCTACCACTAGAGTCCCTAATGAAGAGACCCTCCGCAGCATCCTTATAGGCCCCCTTCAGACACTGGAAGCTGCTCCGAGGTCTCCACGCAGCTTCTCTTCTCCAGGCTGAAGAGCCCCAACTTTCTCAGCCTGTCTTCATACAGTCCAACTATGGGCCATCACATGGTCCTTCTTTCTTATTTCCATGGTTTTTGAGATGCAGGACACACACCTTCATGGAAGTCCCTAATTTCTGGGGATGCCTGCAAATTTTTATGCCCCCCTTTTTTTTTTTTTCATAGTAGCTGCTGTCTTATTCTCCAAAACACAGGCACAATCAGTCTAGTTAGGCAAGTGAGACTCTGCTATGTAGGGACTACCATCACATAGAAAGCAAAAGGAAACAACAAGAAAGTAGATAGTATCTACTGTATTTTAGTCAAGGGAGACTAAACCAGAAGCGACATCTAGCATAGAGAAGGAATCTACAGCATTTTCTTAAAAGAATAGTGTGCAAAATTAAGAGTACATAGCACCAGAATGAAACCGAGAACCTTCAGCTCTGTAAGGTTGGCATGCAGAGTCAGAGCTATTGTACAACATAAACACCTCTGAGAGTTTCTCAACAGAGCCACATGAAAACTGACACATCATCAACATCTCCTTACCAGAATCAGAAAGAGATGCCAGATGGGGGTGTTGGTTGATGAGAAACTCACATGAGCCGCTTCAGTGCACACTTGAGCCCAGAAACCAACTGTATCCTGGGCTGCATCAGAAGAAGCATGACCAGCAGGTCAAAGGAGGTGATCCTGCCCCTCTACTCTGCTCTTGTGAGACCTCACTTGGAGTATTGTGTCCAGTTCTGGTGTCCTCAACATAAAAAGGACATGGAGCTGTTGGAGCAAGTCCAGAGGAGGCCACGAGGATGATAAGAGGACTGGAGCACCTCTCGTATGAAGACAGGCTGAGAAAGTTGGGGCTGTTCAGCCTGGAGAAGAGAAGCTGCGTGGAGACCTTATAGCAGCCTTCCAGTGTCTGAAGGGGGCCTATAAGGACGGTGGGGAGGGACTCTTCATTAGGGACTGTAGTGGTAGGACAAGGGGTAGTGGCTTTAAACTTAAACAGGGGAAGTTTAGATTAGATGTAAGGAAGAAGTTCTTCACAGTGAGGGTGGTGAGGCACTGGAATGGGTCGCCCAAGGAAGTTGTGAATGCTCCATCCCTGGCAGTGTTCAAGGCCAGATTGGACAGAGCCTTGGGCGACATAGTTTAGTGCGTGTTGTCCCTGTTCATGGGGGGGGGGTTGGAACTAGGTGATCTTAAGGTCCTTTCCAACCCTAACGATTCTTTGATTCTATGATTCTATGTCTTGGTGTAGGTCAGGGTGGTGACCTACGTGAACCCATCCCCATGAGTCAGTCCACAGACTGGTCTTAGTGCAGAAGACAGAGTTCGTGGGGAAGAGCAGCAGCTCCAAAGCAGAGAAAAAGAGCTGGAAGAAGCAGTAGTGAAAGGAATAGGTAAGGGTTCAGACCTCCTTTGGTGTGTATGTTGTCAAAGAAAGAGACAAATAAAGGCTGTAAACCAAAGTAACATTTTTAAAGGTCTGACCAGCTATTCTTGACATTGAAGTAAATCAGTGGAGATTCACCCTGCTTAAGAGTGCAGAAATGGACCCAAAAATGGCACTGAAAATACGTTAACATTTTTCTGGTGTTCTTGCCTATCCTATGTATGACAGCACATGAGAGAAAGGGGCAGCATTTAGGAAAGGTGGTGTATCACAGAGCAGGCTGCAAACACCTTTTTTACTCCTTATAGGAAGGAAACTCTCAGAGTCCACCTGAGCAGCCAGCTTTTCCCCAGTGCGAGAGGAACGCTTACCATCTAGCCCACAGGGTCTAGAGTAGGGTCAGCATTATTTAGCCAGGCTGAGTTGTGCAGTTCTTGCTGTAATTTGAGTATCTATTGAAATGCATTTTTGCATTGTAACATACAACTCAGTCATGGGGCTCAGGACACTTGGCTTGTCACTCTGTGTTAGCAAATGCTACACCCTTTGACAAACTCTGACTGTGATTGACTTGGCATTCAGTATAGACACAAAAGTCGTAGATAGGCACAGAAATGACTGGTCTGATTTTCACAGCTCTACAGCATCCAGCGGTCTAAAAGCTCAGGGATTAAGCTTTAAAGTTTTGGTTCAGCCTGTTGTAAAGAAAACAGATGCAAATTTGCATTCAGCTGAACATCTCACAAGTTTGAGATGGCTTAGTATGATTATAATTTGCACCCATATCTTCTTTGAAGACAAGGGGTGAATCATCTGCAAAATTAGTTGCAGATGGAGGCTTAGGTCTTGGGAGGCTTGAAAGATTCCAGGTTTTTTGGAAGGGTTTCAATTTGCATCCACAGCCAGTTTGAAATGAAAGATGAACCAAACCAGCTAATACACATTGCAATAGACTGTGAGGATCTCCTTTGTCTATTCCCTGCACGAAACTTCTGGCATAATAAAAGGCTACTAAAAAGAAAAATAATGTTTTTTTTCATATATTTTACCCACACAGTAAAAATCTCTTTACTGTTATCTTGTATTGCTGTTGTGTGCCTGCTGTAATTGAACCGCCTAATGCAAAAAGAAATGTTATACAATCTGAACACAGACATAATGAGGATTGGAAAAAAAATCCCTGGCAACAGTCAGAAGTTTAACAAACACACACAAAAAATAACCTCGCCTAGGCATGGCATTTCTATTAGAGAAGGCAAATAGATGAAATGCCTTTGTGTTGGAAATCAGAGAGGGTGTTTCCATATATATGTTCATAGACACTCACTTCTAGCTAGTTTTATGTTTTTTGTTACAAAATCATTTGTGATTTTAGAGCGCAAACATCATCTTTTGCATTAGGCTGTGCCCTGGACAGGAAACTTCCACTACTCGAAACTGTCACAGAGGTGGGGAGAAGAAGAAATGGAGTGAAGCAAAATGGGAGATGGGTTTCCAGTGACAGGCATAAGCACACAAACATCATATTGCAAGAAAGGTGCCAAGGAAGCTGTGGCTGCCTCATCCCTGGCAGTGTTCAAGGCCAGGTTGGACGGGGCTTGGAGCAACCTGATCTAGCAGAAGGTGTCCCTGTCCATGACAGGGGGTTGGAACTGGATGATCTTAAGATCCTTTCCAACCCAAGCAGTTCTGTGATTCTAAGACTTTTCAGGTTAATGCTGGCAGATCGCACGTGGAACTTAAGCCTACATGGTACATCTTAGATAAGCAACTAGAGGATTGAGATGTAGAGCTATTGAAAGCAATGAGACAGTATTATCAGCACTTGTAGATTTGGTAGGGATGTTTTGTTGTGTTCTAAAATCTGCTCCTACCAAACATTATTAAGGAAGTTTTAAGTATTTTTCTCTTCCTTTTTATCTACTTAGAACAACAAATTAACTGGCATTTATGCCAGTTCTGAAGACAAGCTGAGGAGGAACAACTACAAATCATGCAGGGATTTCAATTAAAAAACCACCAAACCAATCAAAAAATCTCCCAGATATTGAAAAACAGAATTAGAGGAAAGTGACTGGAAGTTCTAAACTAACAAGGAACCACAAAGATTAACAGTGTTATTAGCACACAAACCTGTATCTTCCAACAGTTCTGACAGGAATGCATAGCGTTGAATCTGGAATGTTCTGACTGCTGCTAAGATATCCATGCCCATTATTGTAATGCCAGTCTTTGGCAAAGAGGTATTAGTGTATTTTATTTTCACCACATCAGGGTGACTTTCATCTTCCTATTTTTCCTACTAAATCTTTTATGTATTTCTTTCATATGCATATATAATAATATAATATAAAAATATATACATATGTTTATATATGAAATTTAAACATTTTTTTCATTATCCCCCTCACCCCATGCCACAGGAGGCATATACCTTTGCTGGCTTTATGAGCATGACATTCCTTAATGATAACGTGGAATGAAAGAGATTAAATTGTATGTGACTACAGTATCTGTCTTAAACATATCAGGGCTCTGGGCACTTAAATTTTGGAATATTCTAATATGGCCTTTTCAAAATATACTGGAGAAAGATGCTAATTAAAGCCAGTTTACTTTGGGCAATAAAACATTCTAGTGTTTCTTAGTTGGCACATACATTTTTCAACAGTCCACCTGGCGCAGCACGAGTTTTGAGAGCAAAAGAATTTCTCTTTTCCCTCTTTTTCAGCATTTTCTTTGGTGTTTTGGGGTATTGCAGCTTATGTTGTCAGATTTATTTCCAGAAGGAGAGATAGAAGATGATATAGAAACTAAGTGATCAAGCCTCATTACTATCCAGCATCAACATGTGCGTATCAAAACTCTTCCTTCTAAAACAAAAGTCTAAAAAAGACTTTTCCAACCACGGCTGGGCCATTGTGTCCAACACAGGCCACATGGAACCAAGCTCCCTCACTGGATCAGCTAATGAGAACTGAATGAAAAGCAGAACTAACAAGGCTTCTGCTAAATTGGAAAGTTCATTCATACAGGTCACGTTTGTTTAAATTCCTAAATACAGAAGAGGCTCAGTAATAGTGTCATTACCACAGAAGGCTGTAAAAGAGCAGATGCATATCCAAGAGAACTATTCAAGCATTAGTAGATAGAGCTAATACCAGTAAACACAAGTAGAGTTGTGCTAGAATGCTAACGCAGGTTCAGGGGGAACCACCTTTTCAATAGTACCAGCAAAAGTATCTCTGTTCATGCATTTTTCAGTGGTTGAGCAGGAGCTGGAGTAATCCTGAATCCTGCTGTGAGACCATAGAGCAGAAGTTTTCATGCCTTTTTGGGAAGCATCTGCACCAGGAAGTGTCCTTCCTCTTTCTGAAGGACAGAGTTTTCATTTATGATGCAGAAGCATCATTGATTTTCTCCTAGACTAGGATGCCCCTACCTAAGAGAACTCTTAACATAAATGAATACTTGATGAAGCTCTACAACAAGTACCTGAGGACTCTGGCCCATGCAGCATCCCCTCTAGAGGGAAAAATTTATGGTCCAAGTTAGGAAAGAAATCAAGACCTAGAGACACTTCTTGTTGACAGCTTTTATAAGCAAATGGCTCCAATTTAACATGATTTATTCTGATAAACATTTTGATAATTACAGCTGCCTAAACTCACCTTAGAACAGCTGATCCCTTAAGTCAGAAGGGCCCAAGCCATGTGGCCATTTCAGTCAGGCTTTTATTTGATGTCAAATTTCTGCAAGTCTGTGCATTTTTAATACATCACAATGAAAACTTCATCCTTCCTGCCTTACGAAGAGCAATATGGTAAGTGTATTGTCCATTGGACAATAATTGGTGCTTCCTTCTGGAAGCAAAGTGCTGACTATTATAGAAAACAACAGAATATACCTGTAGCTCAGCACACAACCTATGATGGATTTTGCTTAACACTGCTTGAATAATGCTAAAGAACCGAATATTTAGGGAAGAAGGTGCAGTAAAGACCATGACAGATCATTTGTTGTTTGTGGTTATTTCTCCTCCCTCCCTCCACCGTATTCCCACAGCTTAGTTCCTATTCCAAATCCATGGCCAAGTCAATTGCAGATCTCACAAAGACCAGGAATGTAGGCTTTGGAAATGCTGGCTGGGTGACTGGAACAGCAAATTATTAGCTGTAACCATCATTCCTTTTGGGATGTTAGGCATGTTTTTCATTTTCTGGCAGGGGTTAGTTGGGACTGTTCCTTTCCCTGTTCAGCATACACAATTTTCAGTGGGGGTATTAGAGAGGAAATCTGAGCAGCACAGTACTCAAGGTAAAAAATGGTACTCAAGACCAATCTAGTGCAATAGCATAGGCAACCAAGTATCATCACAGCATCACAGGGTGGACAGAGATGACTGAGTTTATCTTAATCCAAGTGTGCTGAAAGCAATGCTAGAAGACAGCAGAGTGAACAGCAACTGATGGTGATCAGGGGCCAAGTGCTATGCACTTTCACAGGTACGGGTGTTCAGTTAAATTTGAATTTCTTTTAGAAGGCAAAAAAGGAGGAAGCTAAAATGAGAAAATGTCAACAAGTTGGTGATTCTGTTCAGGCTCTCAATGTATTTTTTATCATCTGAGGCTTTACATTACTCTTTCTTTGTTTCTGCCTGACTTTACTTTTGCCATCTGCATCTTGGTCATGTAACCCAAAAGCTGTCGCTAAGCTTATTTAGGGCCATGTTTGTGCAGGACAGGAAAAAACATTTGAAACCCAGCTGTAAGGTCAAAGGTATGAGGTTTGTTGAGCAAATATTGCAATTTCCCTTTGACATGTAGACCTTCAGAAGCCTCTAGGAAATATCCAAGTTTGCATCAAGGCTCAGAAGAGTTAGGATCAGGTTTCCGTTAAGACTACATTATATATAATCTTTTATGAAGAACTCTTTTGGAAATACTTCAAAAATGTCTATTTATTGGCGGGGGGGGGGGGGGGGGCGCACATATCGTAAGCTTCCTATCAGTCAGAAACAGTCAGTATGGACAAGCTTTAATTTGCTCTGAGACATGGAGAATAAAAAAAAATCACCTTTCATTCAGGGCACTAACATATCATCTGTGCACAGAATATGGTTTTGCTTATGAAGTAGTAATGTTAATATGATTTCATGCCTGAGTAAATAGGATAGTAGATATATTTCTATGCATGTGCTTTTAAGAACCTGTTTGAAGGAGCTGGTTGTAGTCCATCCATTGAATAATAAGGCAAACTCTAAATAAGAAAGAAAAAAAACCCAACGTACCATGAGCTTAAATTCAGAGTTAATCTTTTCAAGCTCCATAAATCTTCAGTGACCGCCAAGGCTTATGCAGGACATACTTGCATCTAAGCAGCAAAGATTAAAGTATAAGATCAATATATGTAATCAAAACGTGTTTCATTTTTTTCCCCTTTCTCAAGTGATAGCTAATAAGACCTGGAAAGAATTGAGAGTATGTCTGCAAAAAGCAAATAAACTCCAGAGATGCAATCTGTTAAAGTAAGAGATTGGTTAAGTGTGTTACTGTTTGGTGGAAGGCACTGGAACATTTCCAGTTCTCTGCAACTTGTGGAAAAGAATTAAGAATAATCCATGCACATATACACATGGAAAACAATAATGGCCCTGATCCAGAACTCACTGGAGTCACAGGGTTGTAGTGATTTAGACTCAAGCCAGATCTTCACCAACCAAAGAGCTTCTTTTCCAATTTTGCTCCTATATTTAACCCCAGCTGCGTCAGAAGCATCATCATCTTCTGCTAAAAATGCATCCAATTTTTGTATTTTTCATGGGTAATTCCATCCAACGTGGATTGAATCAAAGAGATGCAACCTGTCACACAAGGTGGCAAGTTTGCACATCCAGGTCCATGAGAACAACACAACAATGTACCCTATCTAGACTGCCAACCCTTAGGGTCCAATATGCTCCTTCAGAGAGCACTATGGTAGACCAGGAATCTTGGTGTACTCTACTTGAGCAAAGCTTTCCAAGAGTGCAATTCTGTACTTACATAGGAACCAAGATTTTGGGTTCTGACGCACAAGAAGGAGCTAGAGTCTGTTAAGAACTTGCTAAAGAGCACCATAAAGAGCCTGATGGAAGCACAGAGTCTCGGCTGTGGCAGCAGCAAAATAGAGATAAAATTACATTGTGCCAGAAAGATGGGTAGTAGCAGATTAATGGGCACATGACAGCCTAAGTATGTAGCAGTATCTGTAAGCTTCAATGACATTTTCTGGCAAATAAGATCACCAGAACAAGTATTCAACAGTGGGGAAGTAGAGTTAGTTAAACAAGAGCTTGAAAAGGGCCAGGTTGCCCATCCTACATCTTGGAACTTCCCAGTTTTATCTTTACCAACAAAACCAGGAGAGCTGTAGAGTGCAATTAGACAGCTGCTTAAACCAAAAGAGCCTGTTGAGCAGTTGCAATCTAACATTAAAACCCATGCATTTTGCTTCAAAACTGTTTTGTTCCACATTTGCAAAGTTATGCTTTTGAGATAAACCTATTAATTTACTCCTTTATCTTGTCTAGCGAAAAATCTGACATGAAGTGACCTGCCATGCACGAGGCAGTCTGTACTTTTGTGGGTGGCAAATCTGTTCACTGACAAACTTCTAGGAAATCTGTCACCCAGCAGGCTCTGGAGGTCCCAAAAAGCAGCAGGACAATCTGCTACGGACCTGCTTGGGCCTTAGCTCTAGGTGGAGAACGCACATGGCCATATTGCGGGGAGTTGTTCTGTCTTGGCAAGCAGTGGCTAAGTATCTTTGGCAAATGTAAAGAAAGCAGGGGAGAAAATTAGAGGTCACAAGGAGCACCATCGAAATGGACTTATTGGCAAGTGCCTGTTGCAAGACAAATATCTGTAGAGAGGCAGGAGCTTCAGAAACACCTGCGTTCACCAACTGTCTTCCCAATCACTATAAACTGCCCATTTCCATGCCTGCAGTTGTACAGCAGAATATGCAAAGTTTATTTTTGGAGATATTGAGCATCTCTTGCCTCTGTGTTATTTCTGATGCAAGCTATAAAAGAAATACAATCAAATTGTACAACTTAACTGTGAATAAAGAGACCTGTTTTGGTTTAAAAAAAACCAAAAACTTTAGAATATAAACAGGCTTAGTATTCCCGTCAAAGCTGTCTTGTACTGTGCTAATCAATTTTGGTTAGAAAATACTTAAACCTACCTCTGGGATGCAAGCAATTGATCAATCCTATAAAAAACCAAGGCTATTGATTATTAACTGTGACAGCACTAAAATTATACTAGATGATTAAATGATCAAAAATGTGCATTTATGGCTTTACATGAAAAGTAGGACTGCAAAGAAGTCCTTAGAGTCTAAGGAGCAATGAAAAGGCATCACCACAAGGAAAAGAAAGAGAAAAACACTGTATATCCTAAGCTGTCTGTACAGTTTTGATTTAGTATTAGGGGGTTAATCCATCCTGGACTGCTCCCAGACAGCAGTGACACTATTAATCATTCTTCTGATTGGAAGAAATGACAAGATCTCTGGTATTGTGTGGGAAACAAGAATTTTTGTTCCTCAAAAGATACAGAGATTTGAAACATGGCGCTCGTCCAAATTGGAGAGGAAAATGTAAAAGAATATATCAGAAGTATCTAATAATTTTAAAAAGTTGGTTTAGTTCTTTAGACATTCAGACTATTTTGAAATGGAAAAAAAGCCTTTTGCTATGTTAAAAAGTCACAGTTGAAATTAAGGTAGGACACAAAAATCCCAAATCAGAACAAACGGCAACATCAACAATAAAATTATAAGCATTAAACAAGTCAAAATCATAGAATCAAAGAATGGTTTGGGTTGGAAAGGACCTTAAGATCATCCAGTTCCAACTCCCTGCCATGGGCAGGGACACCTCACACTAGACCATGTTGCCCAAAGCTCTGTCCAACCTGCCAGTATGTGATAAATCAGGGTTTTCAAAAATGTCTCTTGCTGTTCTTTCCCCCTAAAAACACCCTCAAAAGATCCTTGTAAAATGTTGAAATGAATTTTGCTTTGGATCAGATTTCAATCAGAGGACTCCCTCAGTATTTCCCCAGGCAGCTGTATTTTTGAGAACTGCCAGCAAATTATAAAGCACCCTGTATTTCACAGGGGATAGAAGTTCCTATTGCTTCTGAATCCGCAACCCCTTTCTGCCTTGAAAGCCTCACTCACACAAATCACATTTCTTCACCACATCAAGATCCAAGATACAGCCAGTCCCTGCCCATTCCCATTTTTACCAGTGCCAACCTGCAACAAAGCCTGTAAATGAGGAGAAAACAGTCAATAGCAAATTTCCCTTTGATCTGCATTTTGAGGCCTGTTCTTCATTTACACAAGGGCAGCTTTACAGCTGCAGCAGCATTAAAGGTAAGAGCAGAGACCTTGCTCGTGCACAGGGCTCCTACTTGTGTAAAGCACCATTTGACTTCATTTGCTTTTTCATTATTTCAAGCTTATACAGGATGAAGTTTATCTCCCACCCCCCTTCCTCAGGAGGCTTGTTTGTTCATCAGGCATTTAAAAAATGCTCTGCTAATTTCCATCTACATTGCTGCTTGGTGCAGGGGAAAATAGATTCTTTTTATAGATTTATTTAATTCACAGATGCTATTTTAATTGGTCTCCCATGCAATTGTCTCTCACTGGGAATCTGGATGGCTCTGGGGAATTGGCAGCAACTTTCAGAGCTTTTCCAGGTCAGCGATTCAGATGTAACCAGCATCACTGGTGAAAACTATTTGACGGGCTGTGTGAAATAAAGCAGTGATTTCAGTCCACTTGCAGTTTGACAGATTACCAGCAAAGCCAATTGGTGCTTTTATGGGCCTTTCTGGAAAAGGAGCCAGAAAATTAGCTTCTGCAAATTACCTTTCACATTAGGGTTGAAGGCAGCCATCAGACTTGCAAGCATGAAGGCTTTATTATCAGCACACCTTTTCCATGGTCAGTTATGGAAATTTCACATGTTTTTCCAAATCCTGTCAGTTTGATGCTCTGGGGACAGTTTGCCATGCTCTGCTCGAGACGGAGAGGGCTAATCTCCTTAAGCGGGGAGGGAGGAAGGGAGAGTGGGAGGGAGATTCCTGTCCTGCATTACTCTCTTCAGAGCCTAACTTAAAGAGTTAGGAGCATCTCTCTGCACTGAGTGAAGGGACTGTCTTGGGCATGTAGCCTTTAGAAGGTTTGAATTTGCTTTTGTAACCTTCTACCCACATGGCCCTGGCAATGCAGTGCAAGCATTAAGCTACACTGTCGAATAGTGCTTCAGACCACTGAAGTCAGCTAAAAACGCTTTGGCACAGCAGTTAGGGCTTTATCCCTCATCAAAGTTTCAACCCAGTTAAGTTCTAACTGAACATTTTGCTTGCAATTACTGGCAAAACCAAATAGTTTCCTACCTCACATTCCTGTTTGATGAGCACGTGTTTGTGTTCTAAAGTCTCACTCATCATACTGACAAGACTTCCTCAAGGACTGGCTTGGAAACCAGCACCACCATTAAAAGACATAGCTAAGGTCTTGTTTCTCTTTTTCCCCACAAAGGGGAGAAGTCAGAAAGGAAACTTGTGCCTGTAGTGAAATACTGTTCTCATAGACCACAATAGATCCTGCAGTCTTCAAGGAATGGATGCACTGATTCAGCTAAAATTAATGTATGAAATGAGGATGAGCAGAAGATGCATGTGTTCTTCAAATTCCTATGTAACCTTTTCCATTCTCTCATTAATTCCTACTAAGAAAAAATAAAAAGGATCTTGATATCTTTATGGTTACTATGCCTGGCTCTCAGTGTGTACCAATATTTTCTGGTTTTTTTTTTTCTTGTGATATTTGCAGTGAATTGCCACTGGTAACAAACTAATGAGATTGTCAAAAGCTACAACAAAACAGTTCTGCAATTTATATGAGCAGGATAGTCTCTATCCAAAATATATTAAAAGGTACACAAGAAAAGATATGAACCTCTTCATTTAGTGTCATGTAAGGAAAAAAGACTGAATGAGAAATTAAAGATTTCCCAGGAGAAAAAAAAGAGATGCAGAAAACCCCCCTAACAACCCATGTTGTCCATGGCAGCAGAAGCGGGAAACAATACACAGCTAAAGCCTAGTTAGTTAGTACTGGTTGTAAGAAAAGACCTATTTTCCCCTTCCTTGTCATAACTTATTCAATAGTGCTTCATGCCAGGAGAGAGAAGTATTCTATTCTGCATACTTTGGAGATCCGGAGTCAAGTTCAAATTCAATTTACAATTTATGGTATCCATGAGAAGTTTAGAAATTCAGTCCCACAGAAAAGAGAAAAAACCCACCAAACTTCTGTTATTTCACACTTCAGGGCAGGGGATGCTGGGCTATCTTCTGTGCGTCACTGACAGTTGATTTTCTGCCTGCTATTTTTCCTCCTGCTAGTCAATGGACAATTTGCAGTTAGCTTTATTGACTTCTGGAAGCATCAGTGGTTGGAAACAGCTGTTTGAAATCCATGGCAGTCCCCAATCCCATAGAAGAATTTAAATAGGTAAACTGCTGTGCAGTAATCCAGAAATTAGTAGGTGTAATACATCATCTTCTATTATAGCTGTCAGTCCTGGAGGGTCTTGGTTCAGTGCCAAAAGGCAGCCAGGCTGCACAGGAGACTGCACACCACAGAGCCTTCTGACAGCACAGCTCCAAAAATGTGGGCAACTGTCCCTGCGAGTCCCAGGCTTGGAGATGCTGCCTGAGCACAGACAAAAAAACACAGAAGATGAGCAATGGCTCTATTGAGGGGTCTTCTTAATTAACCAAGAATGAAGTAGGATGGGGAGATGATTCTCAGTCACAGGAACTGTGTTATATTGACAACCAGGACACAATCAGATCCTGAACTGGGGGAAATTATCATGGATTAGTTAATGGTGCATTTATTTAAGCGAACAGAGAACCTGGCCTTGTTTTGTTAACCTACTGAACAACATACATGTCCTATTGCTCTGCCATGGAAGGATACCTGATATCAAAATAATTCTGTGCCAAGATATGCATACACAGAGCTCTCAACGTCCACACTTATCTGCAAGTATAGAAAGTCCTCTGGTCAAATGTGTGTCAGTTCTGACTTTACTGAAGCTGTTTACTTGCTCCTGGGGAGACAAGATGTAAAGCATACAGGTCACAGACAATACAGAAGTATGCACAGTGTACCTAGGGATCCTTAGAGGCAAAATACTCTGAAAGCGAAAGGATCAGGTGAATAGAAATGCAGTTCTGAAAACAGGTTGACAGCAGACCAAGGAAGAGAAGGCAGGACTGCAGCAACACTTGGCCTAGACACCTCAGCAGTGCGATTTGCAAGCTTATTTTGGGACTGAAATACTCATTTTAGCCCCCTCCCTTCTCTCCAAGTTCGCTGCTGCAGCTCATAGCTCTCCTACCAAGGCAAAGAGCACTGCTTTACTCTCTCCCAATATACCAGATGACAATGCAAAGCAGTTCAGCAGTTGCCACACAAGCAACTGAGTGATCCCAGGAAGGCAGACAGCTATGGGGTAGAATATCTAACAGCTACCAAAACGTTATCAATCCCTGCTTGCAAATAGGATGTGCTGGATAGACTGCAATGGGTGGGAGGCCAGAAACACACATCGTTGAATGGTTCAAATCTATAAGCTGAAGAAATGGGGGAATGAGTAGTTCTTACTCCATGACTGACCTATCCTCTGAAGACAAGTTAGGAGCTGAGAATTCAACTGGGGCCTTAAAAGGCTGGGGGGGATTCACCAGCACCAGACCACAGGTAGAACGAGCTCTTAGGAAAAGCAACCAAGACAGTTACTGGTTACCCCAGGAAGCAGCTCAAGTCATTAAGCATGTAGTAGGGAAGAGGCATTAGACCTGGGGATTTGTTGCTACCTCTTACACACAACTTGTCTTCACAGCTATTAATTTCTACTTATATAAAAACGTCAGTGTCATTAATTAACCAGCACACAAACAGGGAGTGGAAAGGATAACTAGGCTCTAGCTGTGCAAGTTTTAAATGTGCTGTAGCTAAACAAACTTTGTAGAAAGAATGTTACTCACAAAAAGACTGAGCTAGCAAAAATAGGTTCATGTTCCCACCCACCTATTGCTCATAGCAATGATAGGAATCAGGGTTATCGGGTAATTTAAGTAACCATGCAATTCCCTGACTGCTTCTCTGCAATTTCTGTAAAATATCCAGTTTCTGGGTGGAAGCAGCATTAGAATGAAATTCTTAGGGAGTGGAGAGCACAGGGAAGACAGAACAAAATATAAATAAGAGTATTTAACAGCCTTATTTAATGAGGTAAAATGAATGAGATACGACAGTTGATTTTCACGGAATGTTAGTGCACAAGATCAATTTCATATTGATCTCTCATGGAAGCATAATATGTGCTAATGGGTGCATCAGCCTATACACACATATACAAAACTGAACATTCAAGTCTGCCTCACATAGGTGTGCTCATGTTCCTCTTTCAGAGCACTGAGATTCACAGTAAATGTGCCCCCATGACCTACCTGCTGCATGAGAGCTGCTTTACTGTGTGTGTCTTTAGGGACTTAACCAAATGCTCAACAAGCAGAAGCAACAGTGGAGACTAATGTATATACAGAGTAAGGAGCAATTATCACTGCTATCAGGCTATTCAAGTAGTTTGGTTTGTTTTTTAATGCTGTAAAATATCAGCCTATGCTTTAAAGAACCTGTTTGTGCTGTATCCTACTACTTTCTATACTCTTTCCAACTACTGGGAAACAGGCTGTCAATGAACTTTCTTGGCCTACATTGTAGAGAGCATCATGTTCACAAAAGGAACTTTCAAGTGGCAGCTGGAAAAGTTCAGTGCCTGGCAGTGTTATGTCCCAGGAGCAGCGACTTCCTAACCCACAGTTTGAACCAGTAACTGCTTCTAGGAACAGAGCTAGTTCTTACATACTGATTTTAAGCACTGCTGTTAATCGTATCCTGTTTTGGGACTAACAGAAGTAATTTTGGTGAAAGTTTTCTGTGTTTCTGTTGGTTTCTTGTATTGTTTTGCAAAGTTTTTAATTATTCATTATAAAAATAAGGAATGCTATATAAAGAAGCTGTTGAGACTATAGAAAATTCATGTTTACTTTTATGCCTATATGCATGACTAGATCTTACTATTTTCTTGTCAAGAGGGTAGAAGTCGACTTTAACTTGAGACAGTGGCCAAAGCCAACTTCTAACTTGCTACTGTGATTGCTGTGCTGAGAAACAGTGAGTATTTGACCTGCAATAAAAAAGATCCTGGCCCAAACCTCAGTTTCCTGATGACAGCAACAAGTAAAGCAACTCAGTTTTAGTCCTTGTCTTTAAGGCTTGTTATAAGTGTCTGGGGGAAAATGGATTCAGCTTTATTGTATTTGACTATGCTAATGATCAAGCACAGCCTTATTATCTAAAGACCCTTGGTAATAACAGGAGAGAGGTGACACTTGCAGAGGGGATTTTATCCTGCACTAGGGACGCAGCACATCATTCTCTGGGAACGTTTACCTCTTTGTGTAAATCAGTTTAAACTAGCTCCTGACTTAAGAGTTGCTAAAACTAGAATGAGTGCCACACTTTTCATACTCCCATTCCATTCTGGAAAATTAACAGCCACAATCATCTGAAATGGTGAGGTGACCTCAGGTAATGGTCACAACCACTGGACATCTCAGTCCTACTATATGTTAATGGAAATGTCTCATGGGTCAGCAGATTAAGAGAATTTTAAAAGTAAATGCTCAGTGAGTTACAGATTCTAGTGGATATAAAATGAAAAAACCCTCGCAAATCGCACTTTTAAAATGCCTTTTTTCTTTAAACACAGTTCATTCAATCCTCTATAAGCTGCTTAAAATTTCTTCTAATTTAAAGTGTATGCAAGCTCCACGTGATTATCCTTGTTGCTCTTCATTCAAATGAAACATTACTCAAAGTGTGAATATTTTCAGTGTAGCTAAAACAATTTGGGGTAGCAACACTACCCAGCATGGAGTCTGCAGTTAATTCCTTAGGAGAATATTCATCTAACACAACTAAAAGCATTGCACAGATGAAGCATACACACATTCTAAGGACAGATGTTCCCTGCGCTACAGAGTATCCTGTAAGGCTGTTGTTAGCCAAGGATAATAGGCATAATTTTTGCTATTTCAGGAAAAAGCAATGAATACTTTACATGTAGACACTCTGGAACTGTGCCCGAGTGGCATGTAAGAAGACCAACTGATGTCCCAGCAGAGAGGAAAAATGAAATGTGAACAGATGGACTAATTCAGCATTTTCAAGTAGAGAAATCCAAATGTGAAAGAAACCTGGCTGGCTACAGATGACAAAGCCTGTCTCAGTTCAGTCTTTGAGCAATAATAGCAGGCTCCTGATTTTTATGTTCCCCCCTCTCCTTAAAATAATCTTCTTCAGGAAGCTGGCATTTCAGTGGGTTTGAAGCAGTCAAATAACCTTCCCCCTCCTGGGGCTTCAGTTTCAAATCAAAATTCAGTGTATCACTTTCTAGAGTTGTTGCACCCAATCTATTCAAGAAAAAACAAGCCATTCTGCACAAGGTTGTTATTTGTGTGTGCCAACATCATCTGGTTGTGAAAGGTCAGGGTAGAAGAAAAAGTTTCTGTAGGTCAGCCTTGAAGTGCCCTGCAAAAGGTACATGCAGGTACTTCAACAACTCTTTTCAACATTGCCAGCTTCTAGCAGAAGTTGATGAGCCATTACTTTTCTGAGCACTGAATTTAAATAAATCATTAAAAATGCTTAACTGAAAACAAAGAAAAAGAGTAAGTATACCCACCAAGCCCACTCTCACTTGCCCAACTCCCACAGCATAAAGACCCCAGTTATTTGCAATCTCCCAGTATCACAGTGAACTATAAAAGGTGGATCAAGGCACTGGGCAACAGTAAGAACACAGACACAGATTTCTTTGATATTTGTTTGTTTTAGCTGGAAAAAAAAGCTCTGGGGAATCTGAAGCACCTTGGTCCTTCTACACGAGATGAGTGTGTCAAAAAAGTCAACACCCCCCCCTACTTCACAATGTTTTTACTGGTAATATTTTGAAATTTATTATAATTTAAAATCCCAGTAGCTTTTTTGTTTCTAGAGACCAAAGATTCTTAGTCACCCTCAATAGGTAGCAATCCTCCTATTCAAGTTTTAGTTCTCTTAAAAAGCACTGACTTTTGAGATAGAACAATTTCTGGTTTTCTTCCAGCTTTCAACACTATTACTAAACTAAGAGCTACTGTGAGGGTGGTGAGGCGCTGGAACAGGTTGTCCAAAGAAGTGGTAAATGCTCCATCCCTGGCAGTGTTCAAGGCCAGGTTGGACAGAGCCTTGGGTGGCATGGTCTAGAGTGAGGCCCACCCCATGGCAGGGGGTTGGAACTGGACGGTCTTCAAGTCTTTTCCATCACAAATCATTCTATGATTCTCTATTTCTACAAAAAGATTTTTTTGAGACAAGCCAGGTGGGCAATGCAGGAAAGGAAGAACATGCAGTAGAGGTGGTAAGATTTTAAGGTTGTGACAGAACTCATCGTTAAACTTCGATTAACTGAATTCCATCAAGCACCTTGGAGCTTACTGTCTTTTAAAAATTCGTTCTTAATGTCATATCCTTATATTTCATCTGAAGTTTATAATTATTCATATGTGCCCTCTTGCCATTATGGAGGATTAACAGAAGCCTAAAAAGGAAAAGGTTCCATATTCGTTTAGACGTAACGGTAGCTGGTTGTTATTTATCTCTCTTTCCAGTGATACACATGGTTCTGTACTTCTTCCTGGGTTATGGATTATTTATGTAACCAAACAGTGTCCACATAGATCCTTTCCCTCGCAGCAATGAAATACTAGGTCCCAGCTGCTGGAATAATATAGAGATCAGCAAACTGCGAGTGGGCAGGCTGGGGACAGCTCACAGTCTCTAGACAGAAAATTGTTATAGAACCCTTTTCTATATACTGCAGTCTGCAGTGACCAGTCAAGGGCAATTAGGGATCACACTTTCCTCACTCGAGCTCTGTGTTTACCTAATGGCTAGTGGAAGAGATTTGTAATTGATCTGGAACAGAAATACATCATGAATGACCTACATGGGAGACTAATTTGAGTTCCAGGTTCCCTCATGCAGTAACGTGTATGCAAATTCATCACCCTTAAGAAAGTGAACTGGGTTTGAAGTTAGAGGGAGCTGCATATAGGGTGAGCTGCTCTGCTGAGCTTCTTGTTGGCTGGTCTAAATACAAAGTAGAATAAATTTCACCAAAATATCATATTCTTTCACAGTGGTTTTCCCTGATACAGTAAGGAGTGAAGCTGAACTCCTTTCAAGAATATAAATATATTGTTATATCAAGGGATTAAAAAAAAAATCAGCCTGCAACTCTTGGCAACACTACAGGTGTGTAAGTAAACTGTTGAATATAGAATAAATACATAAAATAAAGAAAAAGGCAGAACAGCAATAAAACAGAAGATGATGACAGTAACAGAGATTTACCTATACTAAGAAATGCAAAATATAACAGAACTATAGTGTAATCCTAATGCAATTATCTTTATTGCAAAATGCATTTCAAACTAGCAATTGCATTGTAATTCTTGCCAGTGAAGTTAGATGGAATCACTGATGATGACACTCATTAGCTAAAGACTAAATGAAAGTGTTATAAGTAGGGAAAATGCCACAGCAATATCGCATAAAGGGTCTCTGACCAAAAAGCTGTGTAGGATGACACAGCAGCTCTACACAGCTGAAGTCATCAGTTTCAGAGAGGCAGAAATAGTCCTAGAGAGTTGCCATTTTAGCCACATATATAAAACCAAAACCCACTATCATCCACATTTTTCCAGCACCTTGAGAATCTGGAAATACAGAAAAAACAAAAAAGGTCCAAAAGTAAAAATATGCATTGTACATCTGATTATTATTCAAGATATTTTACATTTAGATTGATTTACAGGCGAGTGATACGAAGGAAAGTAAAGCACAAGCATATGTTGTTTAGATAGTAATCTTTAAAGCCCTCTCAGTCTGGTTTTCCCATCGCAAACTGCTCAGTTACTGGAGTCTGTAATACAGCCCTTTGCCAACAGGGGTGACCTCTTTCCTCAGCTACCCTTTACAGCACAGAAGGTTTCGCTAGAGGAGGGAGGGAATTTTTATCCAGTGAAGCTTCAAATTGGCTCTAGGGTGCCTTCAGTCAGGTTACTACAACTTAGCAATAACAGAGGCTTTTGGAGTTCCAGTTCTGTGTAAGCTGGGGAGAGACGGGCCCTGCAGAAGCATTCCTGGGATTTGCTTCTTTCCCTTCCAAAATACTATTTCCTCAGCCCTTGATCAATACACCACAATTGTGTCTTTCTCCTCTACACCTGCCTTTGGCTGTTTTGCTGTTCATGTTTTCTTGTAAGAAACGTGGCTGAGAAGAATAAAAGAAGAAAATGAACCGACTTCCCTCTAGTACTAAACTAACCTCTAAAGAAAGAGATACCAAGTGATGTTGATTGGCCAAAACAGATTTTGATTTAGCTTTCAAAGACAGGAGCGTGTATGCTTCCAGTAACCTTTCAGTACTATTGATTCAGGACTGCTTATCTTAGATGCCTTTCTTAAGAAAACTCACATAAGAAATCTGCTTGTGCTGATAATAGTTCTGTTTCTCTTTCATAAAGTATTAGTATTGAAAAAGTGGAAAAATGAAAAGGAGTATGCCCTTTCTTTATTGGAGCCCTGCAGCAATCGTATTTGCTTATGTTAATTTTCCTTATGCAGCAATGAGTGTCATGGCAAGATAAATTTGCTTTGCAAGCGAGTTAGTAAATACAGTACTGAGGTCTACAGTAAGAGAAGGACCATATCTCTCTACAGTAGTCTCGGATATTCTATTCAGACAGATGGCCTTAGCTTTCATTAAACTTCACTTCTGCAAAAAAGAAACCATTTGTTTATTACTCAGTAGATTTAATTGAAAGATGATGCATCACTGTTGTCATCCTCTTGTTTCCTTAGAAGCAGCAGCATAGGAAAAAAACAAGTAGGAAAATGATTCTTTTTTTATAGAAATTACTCTTCCATGAATTGAAGAGGAAGCAGTTGCCTGTTTTCTGGTACCATTCATTATTTTACAGTCTTCTGTTCCATACGTTATGAATTAAAGACCTCCTGAAGACTAAGAAAAGAGACAGAAGACACAGCCTGTGCATTCACACAGAGATAGCTTACACCAGAGCTGTCATTAACTTATGCTTAGGCATAAGTTTTTAGTGCAATTGAGAGTGTAAATGTTCATTGCCAACAGAACAGCTCAGGGAAGACAAACAACGAGGCTAAACTCAAAGGCCACCTACTTTGGTATAAAAGATGCTTAGGTGGGACAAAGGAAAGACGTTGTAAATCTGGATCAGGCTGTGAATCTTTTTTGTCACCTCCATGCTACAGCAATTAAACAGTTAATTATTCATTTTGAACAGTTTTGGAGCATTGATGTCATAAGCTTACCCTACAAAGTGTTTGGGGTTTGGTGAGCACGTAGGTGCAGTTTTGTAATGAGGAATTATTTGATTTGCCCAAAAATACTTTATTTTTCTGTGCATGGGGAAAGAATCTGCTTTACCTAACATAAAGGAAAACCCCTTACAGTGATAAGAAAACCTAAAATCTGAAAAATTAGATTTAAATACATATTAGTTTTAAATGGAGCAATTCATTACAGTGTAAAACCCCTCATTTTGTTAAAGAAAACCTTCAGAGAAGCTAGTTCAGCTAAAAATAAACACATTCATTAGTTAGAGAACAAAAACTGAAGCAGAAACTATTTAGACTTTTTCTATTTTATCTCTTTTTCTCTTGCTTCCTTCCCTAAAATGAGGAGGCCAATGGAATAACAATGACATTTGCTAAAAGCACTATTGTCACCAGATTAGTCATTTGAAGAAGTTCTCATCAAAAAAAATCCCTGATCATTAATTTGCTTTGTTCTAGTCTCTGACACCTTTCCCTGGCCTGTACAGAATCTCCTGCTGCCTGCAACATGCCAGCTACAGTCACTCACATATTTATGCTTTCATTAAGAACGTATTATACCAGCATCACTACAGATACATTTTCAGCTGTACTAGTAGCAAAGTAAAGATAAATCAGTAGAGCTATAAAACCCAAGAGAGTTAAAATTGCACAGCTCACAAATAGTAGATTATGTTCAGTAAAATCACAATCAAACATCACTATGCCCCTGATTTCAAACAGTCCTGTTCCAGCTGTGCTCATTACTCACTATTCATCACTGGTTCCCTTCTTAGAGGATTTTTAGGGGCTGAAATTCTTTAACTGGTATTTATAACATCAGTAAGAACAACTAAGGAGAGCAGTCCCCTAATAACGTGTCCTGAGCACTATTAGGCCAAAATCCACGCAGATGGAGCATTTCTTACAACAGATTATGCTGTTAATATATTACTGAAGATAACACAGAAAGTTTTCAAAGCTCCTGCACTCCTTATGGTTGAGTAGCACCTCCTAATACCCTAGATTATGATCTTTAAGTCTCTATATTGCCTCTAAAGTACAGTTCACCACATCTACCCTTAGGTGACCCATAAAAACTACTGCATGAGTCCTTTGGCTTAGATTCACGAGGGACACCCAGGAAAACTCACAATTCAAGCAAGGTGTCTAATAACCCTGTAAAAAGCACAGGGAGACTTTCGTACCTAAAAATGGGTTAGTAAGTCAGCACACTAGAGGAAAAAGAGGCTGCAGGAAGCTGCTTAAGCCATCTAATACATTGAAAAAGAAATAAATGTTAAACATTCAACAACACTGTCCTCCCTGCACCCCAACTCTGATACACTTACGTGTAGTCTGAATTAGATGCACAATGTTGGACTGGGTTCTACAGACCCTTTTTGCACTTAACTGCTCCAGACAGCCATTTCTCTCTTTCAAGCAGCATTTTCTGTGTTGTGTTTAGGTTTTGAGAGGGCAATGCTGTGTTTACTCCTGCAGGTGACTTTCATCACCTCGTCATAAGCCAAGATGGGGTCTTCCCTTGGGAACTGAGAAATGCAAGTTTGAATCTGTTTCAGCTGAAGAGGTTATTGACCCAGGCCTCCTAATTCACAATCACCAAGTGGACTGACCACTCCTTTAAAAAGGAAAAAAGCAGGGGATGAATAAAGCGAATACCAAGAGCCTTTGTCCCCTGTATGGAAATCAGTGTTAGCAGCACCCCACAATTCCACCTTCCTCTTACTGGGGCAGAGCGCTTTGTGCCTATCCAGCTAGTTTGAATAGAAGATGTTTAACCTGGCCACACTGCCTGCAGATTTCTACAGGCCTAAAATTTAGGTAGAAACCAGAGCAGGATGTCATATTTCTACCTAAACTGCACTATTACAACCAATACACTTTTTTTTTTTTTTTGATCACCTTAACCCTTTAAAACAAAGAGGAAAAAAACCAAACTAAAACCCCAACTTGCAGACCTATAAAATCTTATTTCTGATTCTCAGCTGGATTTCAAATTACCTTATAGAAAATTAGACTGATGGATACCAGCCATTAATCCTTCTCAGCACAGAAAGTACTTTTCTCTATACTGCCATGAAAAATTAACCATATTCTTTGAAAGAAGGAAGGACTTGAATAACAATCTGCATGTCAATCAGTCACAGCCATTAAGGAACAGCAGCATCTCCTCCTCCCTGTGCTTGAACTCTGTTCATCGGACATTTTTCCTCAGTGCATGCAGTGACAGATCACTGGATAATTTATTACTGGAAACTAATGGCAGCAGAGCAGCCCTACACTTCTATTTTTGGACTGTCTGATTCAGGATGGTGTTAATTATCACAAGACAACCAGCTATACAAAGACCTCATGACAAAAAGAGTGGATGTGCGATAGAATGAGCAAGAGAGATACAATTAATGCGAAGGAACTGGTCAGGGACCAGCTCTCAAAGCATCCTCATGTGCTACCATAATATCTGGAAGAAAGCAGAGGGACTAATGGCAAAAAAAGAGCTCCTCAATGTTTCATCTTGTTTCTGAAAATGAAATTCGTTTTGAATGCTTTCAGATGGATGTTACAACCAATCACAGCCTAGGTGTTGCTTATATACCATGTAATATCAGTGAAGAACCTATAATTTGCCAGAGAACTGGCCTGTAACGGACACTAACATCTATGACATAAACAACCATCACAAAACATACAGTTTGTAACTTCATATTCTACCATGGCAGGCTATGTGATCCTGCCTAGAAGTTCTTAACAATAGGATGAACAACTTTCTGCCAGGAATAAGTGACTTATTTAATCCTGTCTTGGGCAGAGGATGGACCAAATGACCTTCTGAGGTCCTAATGATCACGGTTCCTATGGCAAAAAGTGACCATTATCTGACCTGGCCAGTAGGCAGAGGAAGAATATACATGATTTCCTTTCTCCTTTCTCTTTCAGACAGAGCAGGCTGCTGCTGTTCCTGTATACAGAGTTTGCCCTCTAGAGAGGGCTGAGAGCTGGAGGAAGGAAGTATTACCTTCCCCATTTTGTAGACTGGATGTTAGCTGGAAAGAGCAGAAGCCCTAGGGAGGAAAAAAATTAAGCTCTTATTTACAGCTGAAGCTTTGATATCCTCTTGACCTTACCTGCCTAAAGGGAGGCATGGGCTTAAACGCGTTCTTGAATCAGGAACTGACAGAACAAATGACTCATTTAACTCAAGGGAATCTGTGGTACAGTCAGAATTGCAAACTATGGACACAAGTTGTTGGGCTGTGAATCAGTGACAAATTTATCCTTTGCCTCTCTGTAGTAGTGCAATAGGGAAACGCTTGATGTTTATCTGACTTAACACAAGCCATGCTAAATACTATATCTACAATGGAACATTTAAATGCTGGATGGGGAAGAGGAGGCAAAGAAAAAGGCTGGGAGGGAGAAGAATTAGGGATGACATTTTCTGTCTTTTAAAAGTCTGACCTTTTGGAAATATCACTGTGTACATTTTAAATATTAATAAAGGCACTAGCTGTTAGAAGGCACAGGGCTGTTGTTGGGGGGTGACCTTTTATTGAAGTAAAAGAAAATTGACAGTTTTATTAGCCAGAGTACTGCAAACAGAAGCTACAGGAAAAAAGCAAGCAAAAAGCTGTCACTGTAATTAGCTACATTCTGTAAATTAATCTGAGGATGTGGCTGTGTCTAAGTTTTGCTGAGGGTCCATCTGTATCTTAGCCCAGACTTACCAAACAGCTTCAGAGTAAAAAAGAATAGCATTTCCCATTTCAGTTCTTTAAAGAGATGTTGTTCCCAGAGAACCACCATCACAATGGGACAAAAATCAGTGGGATCTTTACGATCATTGCTTCTGTGTGCCACTACAAGGCATCCATCTTAGCAAGGCTGGGCTAGAACACATTTTGAAGCGTCACCAACAGAAGGACTAGAACAAGGATGAGACAGCTATTACATCAAACCTATTTTTGCTTCTCAGGACTAGTAAATCTAATTAAAAATCCTTGCTCAAATGTCCTAGATTTACTCAGACTGGAACTTCGGTGCTACATGTCTAGGAAAGAAGCAATTGTTTACTGCTTCATCCCAACCTTTTTGTATTAAAACTGAAACAGCTGAATTAGCTTCTTGTCTTCATTTTGCTGGTAATAATCTCCAGGGTTGAGCTGTCTGTGACCTAAAGGCAGCTGATCCAGCACAGCTGTGTAACCTTGACTCAAACTTCTGAGAAACTTGTTAAGTTCTGAGAATGAGCTGTGAAAACCAAACAGAATAGAGTCATCCAAGATAAGCAAAGTAAAATTGTAGGCAAAGGTAAGATTGCTCAGATAAGAGAGTCAGCAGCTCAAGGACTTCACAGAGAAAAAAGCCACCAACATGAAAACATATAAAACCCTGCAGGGGAAAAAAAAACCAAACCAAACCACACGTAACAAAGAGAGACTTGGAAGTTGAAAGTACGTCAAGGATCTCTGTTCTAAACAGGAACAAAAATCCTTCTCCACCTGACTGAACACTGCCTAGACAGTTCCTTTTATCCAGGCAAGGATAACAAGTTTATGAGAGTTAATTCAGTCTCTTCAGCTCCTAGTATGAATGAGGGAGCAGAGAAGGAAAGAAAAAAGAAACCAAAACGACAGCTCTTGCTTGTCCTTCAGTATCTTTTACCAATAAACAAGGTACTACATAACATTTTTGCACTTCACTACCATTTACTTCATGTGATAAGGTCTTTCAGATACTTCAGCTCTGTTCAGGGTTATTTTCATTAGTTACGTTATAGTTCACACTTCAGAAAAAGCTGGATTTCTAAGATATATCTATTGTAGTCACAAAGGGCAAAATCTGTCCTCCTTTCTGTTACATTCTCCATAAGGCATTTCAATGCAGAGCTGGTGTGCATCCCATAAAGCCACCCTAGCCTGTTCTTGAGCACAGACCCAGCACTAAGGCAAGTGGGAACGATGAGGACTTAGAAATGATGAGCAGCACAGGATCCACTCTAGAGGGAAACAAATCAGTCCTCATCTCTTTTTTACTTCCAGACACCTAAGGATCAGCACACTCACCACAAAGCAGCTTTGCTGGTGTAAGCAAAGGGTGGTGGTTAATCTATAGATCCTGGGTTTTCCTACCACTCAAACACACTGCATATATGCATGCAAAGGGATAACTAGAACAGAAAGTAACCCTTTTTCTTTTTTAATACAGGTATAATTTATTTTCCATTCCCATTTTTTCTTTTGGAATTACATTCTTTGTCTGGCAGAACACAGGCTACATTTGTTTGGAGAAACAGACAGGGAGGGAAAAGCTAAGCCTAAAGCAAACATTTATTCGGAATGACAGAATGTAATCAGCTAATTCACATAGAGACATCAATATGAGATTGAGTACAAGCTAAAAATATGGTCAGGAAGTCAGGGGTAAATCAAACGGGAAAGAAAAGACTGTGAAGTAATTGCAAGTAGATTTATAAGTCTCTAACCTGGAAAAATAATCCAGGTAAGGTACTATTACACACAAAGTGTGTTAAAAGTAATATACAAACACTGCAAAAGAGCATGCATCTATCCTCTTACTATATTGTTCTATTTAGAGGTGCCCAATTTCTCCTTCCTCTTTTCTCTTTGTGTTGATAAAGTTTAGGATGCCTTGAGGGCATTGTTGTATTACAACAGCATGCAACACCCAAGACACACAGACACGTCGCTGTATTGAAACTGCTGGCACAGCTGGTCCATCTCAAGGAAAGGAGAGCTCAGGTTAGATCTAAGGAAGAAGTTCTTTACTGTGAAGGTGCTGAGGCACTGGAACAGGGTGCCCAAGAAAGTGGTGAATGCCCCATCCCTGGCAGTGTTCAAGGCCAGGCTGGACAGGGCCTTGAGCAACCTGGTCTAGTGCGACGTGTCCCTACTCATGGCAGCGGGTTGGAACTGGGTGATCTTAAGGTCCTTTCCAACCCAGACGATTCTATGATGCCTGCTGATGTCAATGGAAACCATCCTCTTTGAGGTAGGCTCTAGACAGACAACCCCTTCCTCCTCACACCCCCACTAGTATCCACACCAGAATTATCCAGAAGCTGGCAGTTACCACAGCATTGACATATCTCATATAAAAGAAAAGATATTTTTATTATAAAAAAGAAGAAGCTAATAAGAACATTAGCTAATATGAAGCTAATGTTCTGTGGTGGTTTCACTAAACTTCAGCTGAATTAAATGTCTTTTCTCAGGGCAGAATAAAAAATGTTCAGAAAGTTATCAAAGTTCAGAAAACTCCAATGTGAAGGACAGCTATTTAGGGATGTAAGGGAGAAATAGATTAAAGACCAAACGCTACATTATTTTGTAATGATGGGAATGAAAACCTTCACAAAACCAAGTTGTTATGACAAGTTTCCTTGATTAATTTGTATGAAAGATTCCTTATCCTCAGAGGTCTTGAAGACACTGAGTAGGCTGCGGAGCATCCTTTTGTAGAAAGGAATAAACCTCTTTGATTGAGAACACCTACAGTTTCAACAAATCTCATACAGCCTGTCTGTAACTAAGACTGATTACTTGGAGTTATGGACAAGGAGTATTCTCTTCTCAGTACTTTCCATCCCAATCTATATAGTTATACTTAAGTAACAATAGCAAAACACAAATTATTGGTCTTTAATACTGCATTTTTCCCTTGGTATCAGGAAAATTATGCAGTTTTGTGGTTTCCTATTTGGGAGATGTAAGGAATGACCAGGGGACAGAAGTCTAATGGGCAAATCAATTTCTCTCCTTTGCTTTCAAGAAATATTTCAATTCTCCCCCATTCCCTAGCATTTGTAGCTGCCTTGAAGTTGAAAAGGAGATTTTTGCTGAACTGCAGCCTAGGGAAACTCCTCAGTATATATGAAAAGTGAGGTTAGTCTCTAGGGAAATGGCTAGAGAGTTCAGACTTTTGTCCAGAGATCTGAAGGGATGAAACATCAAACAGACATGAAACATTCAATAGATACTCCAGCAGAGAGTAAAAAAGCATTATATCCAGCCTATGATATAATACCTTTTTAATGCACTCTTGTCTACAAAATCACTTCCTGTGGATCTATCTGTGCCTGTGCAGAGACCCTGCACTAGTCTAATACACCACTAAACCCTCAGGATTACTGACCAAAAACCTGAGAATTTTACTTCTGGGATGCTCAGCATTTGGTATAAATCAGAATTTCAATTTCAATGAAAATGAAAGTTTGGAGCAAAATATATCATCCATCAAAACTATACCCAGGATACCCGAGGAGTGTGACAGGAAAATATGCACATGTCTAATGGAACACACAGAAGACCACAATTATCTGCTAAAAATAAGTTGTCCTTTCAGAAAAAGTAATAACTGGCACATACTCAGAAATCTGCTTTTGTCAGCAGCTCAGCACACTGAAGGGCAGGCTGGGGAAAATGTGTGTTTCCATCCCCCAATCTGAGGTATTTGTTCACAGTAGAAAGCTTATTTTCTTTAAAAATTAGTATTAAAATTGGTCTTCACAATAAAGATAATTTCTTTATGTTCCTGATTCAGCTAAAATATTATCTGGTCTCAGCAGAAGTCTTAATATTTGAATTAGACATCTTTCTCCTTTTGAACTGCAAGGAAGTTACATGATACCAAATGTGGGGGACAGAGAAAGTAATCCAGATAAAGAGGAGAGTAGAAAGCCTGGAGAGGAGAGAAGGGGAAGGATAAGTCTTTTTATTAGTTTTTAAGAAATCACATGGTTTTATTTACAGAGCATGTTACATCTGGAGGGATGTGAAGGTCCTTGGCATAGTCTGGAGATACCAAAAAATATCCAGGCTAACTTTTGAAACCAAAGTTGGCATTCTAAGCAACAGGCTGTTCTGTCTGTGCACATACAAATCCTGAGGGTGTTTCCTACCTCTACCAGAACACGGCGCAAGCAGCTTGTACTTGCACCAGGAAGATGAGTGGGAAAAAGACATTTTAAGCATATGGGAGGCTGGGTTGGCTTCATGACAAATAAACTGTGTGTTAGCAGGCAAGGATGAAGAAGAAACAGAGAAGATACTGAGGCCGGTTGGCTCAAAAAGTTAGAGCCAGCTGTTACCAGTCAAAGTTTATTAATTTATTTACCTTTACATTTCCTGTAACTCTGTGTTCAGTAAATAAGAGCCTTAAATCCCCAGTGCTTTCAGTATGGTGCCTTTCAGTATGACAACTCCCAGTCCTGGCCGGAGAGCGTTAACAGCTTTTTCTCTCCTAAAACGCAAGTCTGCACTGAGGTTAACAGGCTCTGCAATACCCAGCAGAGCTACCACTCCACTCACTTTCTTGCCTTTCAGCATTAGCCTAGATTCATTTTCTGTAGTCATTTTATGGAGCATCACCATATACAAAGATTATTGCTTATATCACTTTTCAGTTTGATTTAGTGGAAGAAAGATAGTCCAGTGACTTGGGCTACAGATTTTCTATACGATTGAGTTATTGAGAGTCTGGGGCCCTCATTTATCTTCATTTTTCTTGAAGATAACAAGAGGCATACTTCAGATAGGTCTATAATCCTTCAAGGCTCCTTTTATATGCAATAGAAAGCAGGCTGAACTGTCTTAAGGTAGCGATCTCGCCCCGACAACACGATGAACTGACTTTGGTATCTTTAAAGTTAAATGAGAAGCTGAAGCTTCACTTCCAAGGGTATGACACTGTTTTCCCCCCTTTGAGGATATCACTTATAGAGATCACAACACATTCAGACACTGTGGTCTTAAGGGAATGTATACAGTGGTGAAACAAGCCTCACAAATACCATTCAGTACCATCTACATCTACATGAAGCTTTGTGCTTAATTGCAGATATGTTAGTTGGCTCATTTGGAAAACTTTCGAGTAGGACCACCCTGGAACAGAGTTGCTCCTTTTGACAGAAAGCTGTCAGACAAATGCACCAGTTTTACCCATGCAGCGATTTAAATCTCTGCATAGATAGAATTCTCATTAAAGGATTTTGGAACTAGTCTCTTACGATGTCTTAGCAGCTTCAATTTCAAACAGCACAGTTCTGGGATTGTTTACATGGAAATCTGTATAACTCAGCTGGAGACAATGGAGAGGAGAGTCAGGAAATAATCAGAGACCTGCAAAACATGAGCTACAGAACTGGATTTGATGAACCCCAAGAAAACAAAAATAGAAATAGGGAGAACATGATAGTACTCTTCAAGCATTCAAAGGACACCTGCCAAAAAGAGTACACACTGGTGAATCAAAGGAAGAGACTTGAATTACAGCAAAGACTGCTTTCCAAAGTCCAAGATGCACATTCCTCCCATCAGCTCATTCACAAATACATTCTTCCTCTTCCTCATTCTTCCTCTAGTCAAACACTATAAAAATACATAAACCCTTCAGTAGGGTAGTTTTTATATTTTCCTGGTATTTTTATTAACGTGGCAGATGTAACTGCAGAGATTGTTACAAGCTCTAACCTTCATGTCCAGTAAGTATACTGACAAAACAGATTTTCACAGAGAGCAAGAAGCAATTTCAAACCAAGTTTCAGACAACAGCATGCTGCAATGGGAAGCCTTTTCAAAGGTGGTTTGGATGTTCCTTTTATTTTTCTTAATTAAAGATTAAATAAGATTAAAAAAAACAAAATCACATCTCTTGTGAGAATTCACATCATAAATACTTAACATAGACTTTCAATTTACTTTCAAGTGAATACTTGAAATAGTTCACCGTATACTTGAAGGATAGTTGTTAGTGTTTCCTGCAAATACATTTCCCTGGGAGCTTAAGATGTTGTTTGTAGTTCCAATTGTTTCTATACTTCTGCTTTCTTGCACCACGTTCAACAAGTGCTTAGAAAGCAATACACACACAAACCAGACATATCTGTGTAACCACATGCAGTCGCTGATGGCCAATGGAGTGCACATCAGTGCTACACATTAGTGCAGAAACAGGTGCCTGAGGCTGCTGATGCAAGAGGACATGGTAATGGACTTCAGCTTTTGAAAGCTGTTCTTCTGGCATATCAATGCACAACTTGCACAAGGAATTCTCCCTTACATCATATTGTCAGATTTATTTTCTATCCCATCCACATTCCAAAGGAAGAAGAGACGTCAATGAGTGCTGACACAACTGCTTGCAAGTTTGACTGTGAGCTACTGGCAAGCAGCTGGTCTTCAAGGAAAGAAGCCAGTCCCAAGCCATTGCTTAATGTGATATATTTAATGTGATATATTTAGACTTTGCCCAATGGCACAAATTCCCACAGCAATTCAAATATAAAATCAATCTACTTGCTGAGAAGTCAAAGAGATGGGGAGTAGGAAAAAGCAGACACCACCACAGTGTTGAGGCTTTTCACTTCAAGGCCAGCTTTCTCTCCAGAGCTACTTGATAGTTTTTTTCAAGGAATTATTCAAAACAGCTGCCAGTTTATGGAGAGTCATTTGTATAAAGATGTAACAAGGGGGCAAACACAATAAAGCAAGTTCCTTTTTTCCTGCTAGATAAGGAGGCTGGAGGGCAGCAATCCTATGCAATCACAAAAGCACACAACTTCAAACCAGCTAACTCCTGTGTATGACAGTCACCTAGTGACTAAAGAAACGCCTAGAAGCTTCATGTCTAAACCTAAAATCATCTGTTAGCAGAAACAGTATTCTTATACTTGAGACATACATCTGTATTTCTGCTAAATTCTGTGTTCACACTCCCACGCTATGATTGTTCCCAGTTTTCTCTTCCCTCAGGAAGTATAAGAAAGTACGTAAGCCTAATAACACAGTTTATTTTATAAAAAGATTGGCTGACACTGTCTCTGCCCAAATACTTTCTCTTTGGTCTACTAGAAGAGAGGGAATAGAAGACAATTCAGGGAAATCCAGAGGACAGGACTGCAGCTATGCTGTGGAGGGCTCATATACTGACTAAAGCCCAGGCATAGGGGATGGATATTTGGTTCGTAGTTCAGTAACAGACATGACAATTTGTTAGTATGTGGCCAGATGGTATACTCCAGACAGCTGCAAATGTGTGGGTGCAGAACAGACTAAACCCTGTAAGTAAGCAACACCTGCTGTGAAAGGTACGGGAAAAGGCATTCAGATTTGGCTTTTGTGGCCACAAGGGCCACGAAATAGCCAGTATGTGTGATCAGATGAAGCATGGTCCTGTCACTAGCTAATAAATGGGTATTCTCTCCCTCCCAAAGCTCTCTGTCACCATTTACACAGCAATGAAAATACCTTTGCACACTTTTTTGCCTCTTCAGGCAATAAACATTATAAACACGGTGTGCAATTTGCCATAATCTAAATGCACGTACCCATTAGGTTCTAGTTTTAGTTGTACCACCATCAACAGGTAATATAATAATTATTAACACTTTTGCCAAACTACATTTCTGGAGTCTTTACTTCCACAAGTGCTATGGTTCCCAAAATTCTCTGTGCCTGCTCTCTGACAGAGTGCTGCATTTGGAAATCATGAGTGGGAGTTTAAAATAGGTTCAGCATACAGCTCACACTGTTCCCATCTCTGACATCCATATGTGGTTTGGACAATCTGGAGCTGTCTTTGAAAGGCCTTGCTCTGTCTGTTTTGCAAAATAAAGTTCTATGTTTGCTTCTATCAGGCTCTGCAGTTACAGCACCTTAAGATGTCACTAACTTGATAAACAATGAGGTTTATAAAACAGTCTGATGGCTAAATAGACATATACAGGATCAAATGTTTGCCACACAAGCAATCAAACAAATTGACGAACATGAAGAAAGTGATTATAGAAGTACAACTGTTCTATTATTAGCCAGCAATCTGCATATCTTCTTCCAATTAATGCCTAGAAAGGAGATGCGAGTCAGTTGAAACCTAATTACTGGCATAACACTTTGTTGATTAGAAATGCAGAAACAGTCATCGCTTCTACTTCGTTTATACCAGGCCCATAATAACAAGCCAAAGGATGTCAGTCAGTCACAGCTTTCCTGCCAGAAGTTTCTGCTGTAGCAATAGCTTGTAGTGTAAATGCACTCCTCTACCCATGTCACTCAGCTTGGTAATTGCCTTGCCACTCACATAAAGAAAACAATTTCCGGCTTTGATGGGATTTTGTCGGTGATGTGAAACTGCTACTGCAATCTCTGCAGCTAGGTGTTAGATGGGTTACTTTGGTGGATCATAACATGAAACTAATCTTTAAGAAAGCAGGTGGAAAGTGAGAGAGACTTGCAAGTTGGTAGGTGCTAGGAAAACGGTGCTGAGTGATTAACAATAAGAAAGTGTTAGATGAAGTGGAACCGAGACAAGAGGAAGAAGGCAGAAGCAAAGTTGCTTTGCCATTTTCCTACCATCAAGAACATCCCTCAGTTCAACACATCTTTCAGAATCTCTTATAAAACCATAGACACTGACTTTATATGCCATAGGTAGCTGATCAGCAGTCTACAGTTTCAACCCAGGCGTTGTGTTTGGACCTCCCCATGAGCTGTACATTTATCACAATCATTCCCATGCTGAAGCTGCAGAAGCAAGGAATTTTCCTTTCTTTATGCAACATGCAGAATTTTCCTCACTTCACACTCATTCCCAGTGTTAGACATTTCATTCTGCTTCTTACCTGACGTGAGCCTGGAGTCCAGCTTCAGGTTTCCATGGGACACCTGAGGTCCCCTCCCAAGCTCCTTACGCACTCATGAGACTCTGCATGACTCCAGCTAGACTTAGTAGAAGGACATATACAAGGAAAAGGCTCTAGGATGGCAAGCAACAGCCAGCACCTCCAGCGTGACTTTCTTTCCCACCCACCCCCTTACCTCCCAGGGGAATTTATGCTGAGGTTTTCATGACAGCCGTAAGAAAGGTATAATTTATCCTTCTCTTTTAAGGTGTTCAAAACTTAATCAGAAAGGCAGTTTCTGGATAGCAAGATGAGGATACAACAAATGGAAGGGTTCCTTTTTCATGGTTTACTGAAAAGTGAATATAGAACATAAGCTCATTTCAAGACTCCTTTTGGATGGAAAGCCATAGCAGGATGAGGGTAAAGACACTTAAAATGAAAGGAAAATAATAATCATGCTACAGTATCAGAGAAAATCTAGTCTTATACCTCAGGTGTGCCCTTGCAGGCATAAAAGAGTTTGAAACAGCCAGGCTGTCCATGAATAGACACAACAGCTATGCTTCTCTATTTGCAAAGAGGCTAGGGCATAAGCAAAGCATTACATGCAATTCATATAAATTATTATCACTTACACATTTTTGCACTAGAAAAATAAAGCCCCAGCTTGTTGGAGTCCCAGAACCTGAGAACATAAGAAACACCAGGGATCTCTGTCACATTTACCCAAGGGTTTGGCCCACAGACACACACATTCCAACAGGGAACTTGTTATAACATCTGAACAAACCTGTCTATTTCAGTTCCTTACACTGAAGTTTAGGGTTTATTTCATATCTCTTGCTTTAATGTTCAATATTGCTATCCCAAGATCCTATGATAGGACTGAAATTAACTGTCTTCAGTATTCTTTCTATTTCTGAGCATACTCCTGGGAGATACGAATTATGAAGGTCTTAAATGCACTAAGATCCTCATCTTTTCATTGCACTGCCTATCTCTTATACGGCATTTACCTTTGGTGAATGGAAGTATATTAAGTTATTGGGTTCTCGTTTCATTGCAGTATTTCATCACAGTAACATTAAGATATTTTCAAAAGGGCTTTTGCAGTTCAAAGAGGTAAAAGGCCTGTTTTCTTCAGATTGACATCAGATCCAATCTTTTGAGTGAATACTGTCCTTTTTCATACAGAAAACCCTGGATGCACACAAACAGCAGACTCAGGGAAACCTCTTAGTGTCAGCTAAAGCTCACTCTCCATCAGCCCCACAGAAAGCATAGTAACTATTACAACCTTCAATCAAACAACACAGAATAAAGTTTTTCAAAATCAAAAGGAATAAGGCTATTGTGGTTTTTGATCTTTTGGGAAAAAACCCCCAAGAAATAAAACAAACCAGCCCCTCCTTGGCAGATAGCCTGGCTTTGTATTGATCACTTCTTGTTCTTCACATATGGTGAAAGGTTATTTTTAATGCTGACTACACACTAAATAAAGAGGGACATACACAAAGGATATATCCAAAATAGCCCAATGCTTGGCTTTACTGTAAATGAGATCACCAGCAGTACCCCAGTGTTGATTTGTGCCCTATTTTTGGTAGCTCATATTTCTTTAGAATAGCAGTTTTCAAAAATGAAAAATAAGCATAAATTCTATAAGCTTAAAATACAAGCTAGGCATAAACGTTATACAAAATACAAGTAGCTATTGAGGCAGAGTTTAAAGTATAATTAATCACAAATTCAGAACAGTTTCCCACACACATGCCTTTCTTCAGGGTTTTCAGTAACTCTCTTACACCCTATTCCCAGTCTCCTCAGGTTTTCCATGCGTTGTATTCCTTCCTCATATTTATTTTTCCTTCCAGAAAGCCACTTTCATGCTTTCTTTTTTGAAAAACAATAAATAACTCTGTAGAATCACTATGCAAACAGATAAGAAACTGCTGCGTATTTTAAAGAGGAAACAGCATACTCAGTACATTGAGAAACAACCAAGCATACACATCACTTCCAGTAAAAGCAGAAGAGGTTTCCAAGCAAGTTTTTCCAGCTGTAAGGATTTGCCCAGCACCTGTTTGCTCTGAAGAAACTTGTAAAAACCCACAAAATAACCGTAGCTGATAAGCAACATCAGCACCTGCAAGACCTACCTCATACCACTTTCTATTTCACTCTTCGTTGCGCTTGTGCCTTTGAAGTGCACAATTAGGGCAAGCTCTAGTCAAGAAAATAATACACTTGGAACAAAAATACAAAAGCCACATCCAAACCCTTTACATACATCAGCAAAAGCAAACTATAGGGTCAGGCCAAGAAGAAACCAAGGGCTTTTCCTTAAAAAAATAAAAGGAAAGAAACTCTATCACCAGCATAACAAAAAAGGCAGTGACATATAAAACCAACAAAGATTACTCAGGGACCTGAACCCATACCTCACTGTTTCACCTTTGCCTCATCTTCTGAACTTGGTTTATCTCCCCTTCAGAATTCTTCCTGTTTCTGAGGTCCGTATTTGCTATTCACCTGTGGCTCCAGAGCAGGTTAGCTAATTTGGCTCTGACAACTATTAGTCACCAGGCAACACCCAGCATGAGGTTTTACAGGAATGTCTGCCTTTACTCATTTATCCTTTGCCTTTTCTGAGGGGAAGATCGTAAAGTCCTCATGCTGCAAACATGACCGGAAGGAAGCACCTCAAATAAGAGAAAAGTGCACATCTCTCAATTGATATCACATTAATGAACATTCATAAAGAGGAACATCTAGGCCAAGATTGAGAATGCTATTTTGGAGACAAGAAACAAACGCAGCTGCTGATCAGCTTTGTAAAGACACACACAAAAGCTTTAACTGATTGCAAGAAATGGCATTACATGTGTCCCAAAAGCCATCCTTAAAGCAGTGTAATGCAAACCCTGGGACAGCTCTGTCCAATAGAAAAAAACCCTAAAATGAATAGCATGTAGCAACGGTTTTACATGGTCACTGTAAAAGTACCATGAAGCCAAAAGACATAAATGCTGCACAAGTAGACTTATGGGTTTAACAAAACACTACATAAACACTTCTAAATACAATTCAGCTGACTTTCTAAAGAGAACAGGAAAAGCTCAGCACTCCAGTGACCCTCTCCATAAAGCAGAGCTGTCATGCTTCATGTTAAAGATAACCTCATCAAAGCCTATGTGAACACGTAGCAGCCACACCAAGACTACGGGAGAGCAAGAGACCCCACGTGAGTAAAGAAACAGAGAGGTCCTTGAGAGAGAGCTTTGAAGCTTTGTTTGCATTCAACAGCAACAAGAAAACCCTTGAGTACTGAAGTTAATGTAAACCCCAGGATGACAGCCTACTCAGAAAGCCAGCCCTATGAAGGGTGACTTGGCCCCTTAACTTTGATAGCTGAGAGGAAAATCCCTAAATGACAGCTACAGGAGGTGGCTGTTGACATAGATTTCTTAAAAGTTTGAGGATCTTTTTTCGGTGGGTCTGTAATGGCCTCCAAGGTTGTAGTCAAGAGCTCAATCCTTTGTTGCTACACAACTAGTTTGCTTTCTTAAGCTTATTTTATTATTTGAACTTGCCTGGTCGTGACCCAGTCATGGCTCTGGCAATCTGAGATATGTAGTTTCTCCAGAGAACAGCAATACCTAGTAAAAGGAGATCCCACAAAGAATCTGTAGAATATCCCATCAAGCAGACTGAGTGGTCTAAAGATTGTTATTATCAAGATGCAGGACACAGGAAAAAACTGTCTCTGACAGTGATAGAACAAGGGGTGCTGGGTTCAAACTTAAACAGGGGAAGTTCAGATTAAATATAAGGAAGAAGTTCTTCACAGTGAGGGTGGTGAGGCACTGGAATGGGTTGCCCAAGGAAGTTGTGAATGCTCCATCCCTGGCGGTGTTCAAGGCCAGGTTGGATGGAGCCTTGGGCGACATGGTTTAGTGTGTGGTGTCCCTGCCCATGGCAGGGGGGTTGGAACCAGATTTTCTTAACGTCCTTTCCAACCCAAACCATTCTATGATTCTATATTGTTCAGTGACCAGCAGATAGATAAAGAAAAGGTTTATTATGACGGGAGGGAATCCTGCATTACTGCGTTCTTGACATAAGCAGAAGCCAGGATCAGCTATCTGTAAACTTGTGAGAAAACGTGACTTTCATCCAGCAACCTGGATTTCAAAGAATATTTACATCTCCTCTAATCTCTAGCTCTTAAGGCTATATTGGCAGTACTGCGTGTGCTGGTTTAAATAGCTGCATGATTATTAGCGGCTGTACCTGATTATGTGCCAATTAATACAGGGGCTCCCACAGAGTTAATACGAAGGTTTTCCTTTCTTCCACTGTTCATTTTTTATCTGTGACTGAGAAAAATCTATTAATCACCCCATACATGTTCTCTGTGTGCTAATACAGTCATTTATTATGGTTATTAGGCTGCTACAAATCCCAGGAACTTTGACAGATCTTACAGTTTTGGATAGGGAATTATATAAGAAACATCTGGCGAATCATTTCTAGGAATTAAGCATCCTATCTCTAAACCACACGCCCCCAAAAGCACCAGGCTGGCCACTTGTGTCTCATTCTGCAGTGTGCTACTCAAAATACCCCTCTGTCTCTCTGGTTTCTGATATCAATATCCATCCTAGTGGACACTAATAACCATGGAGGTACATAAGTGCACTGACTGGGGACCAAATCCAGAGATCAGCTGGCAGGATGAGGAAGGCCTGGTCACACAAGGTGACCTGAAGCTGTATCCCTTGAGAGGGCAGGGCACCCTGGCACCAGGACTAGGCAGCCACCGTGGCCATCTCTGGATTCACTCCAATAACGTCCTCAGGAGACACCTCCTGCCCATCCCTGCAGGTCCCTGCTCCCACCTGCGCTTAGAGCAAGTAAAACACAACCAAACCCTTTGGCTGTGATTCTTCAGCAGCTCCTAAAAAGGCTTGTGATTCTGAGTTATCACAGCTCAGGTCAGCCTGCTGCTTTTGATAACATCCCTTCTTGTCCTTAGTATACTTTGTGTGAAACGTTAATGTATAAATATTCTGGGAATTTATAGTCTCTGTGACTATACAGTGACTGCACAATACAAAGAGAAATATCACCTAGAAATAAGCACTGATTTAGAATTGTAAACCTTTTATTCTCAGCCAGCTGGCTTCTGATACGAGCTACTCTATTTAAAAGCACAGCTTTCTTCATTGCTTCTCTCACTTTGGGTAGCTTTTATGGCATCTCTTTGCAAGGCTGTTTTACCAGGGCAGTGCTTTGCAGTTCCTATAAGCCACCAAGCCCCTGCAATATGACCTTATATTATAGATAATGTAATTTAACATGCTTACTGATTACAGCATGATTCTATGAAGTAGGATGGACAGTTGTGCTGGTCTATGAGTCCATTTTGCTACTCCTGAAGCATAAATGAGTTTATTTTGTCACATCCTAAAGATTAGCCATATCATCTGCTACACACATGCACAATGTATTTGCTCTTAGTCCACTGGTTACTAATCTGTCTTGTGGTAGCAGCCATGGTTCAGAACCCAACCAGAGAAAAACAAGGGGTGAACTTAATACAGTCGTAAGATATTTGGTTTTACAGGTAACACACCCATGGGCCAGCTGTTTCCAAATGTGGCATTAGTCAATGAAGTGTAGAAACCAGCCAGACTACACCATTCAGAAATAATAACCCTTTTGTAAGATGCACTGTATCTACAAGTGAATATATTAGTGTTATTAATAATAGCCTGATATCAATGCAAAGCTGTGCTGTCACCTGCCACAGAGCAACGGCTGTGTATATAACTCCATCAGTTATTACATTACAAGGATGCCTGAAGCCTTATGCTGACAGCAAGTGAGGCAAGTATGAGATTTAATGCATTTATCTCAGTAAAAAAAAATAAATAAAAATTTAAAAATCATACCTTTAATTTAATACATGCATGTTCTTCACTGTTGCAATTACCCACAAGCCCACAAAGAACAGTCTGGGCTTCAGGCTATCAGACTGTTTATTCGGGATTATTCTTATGGATGATAGCACTTCATGGTTTCCCAGACAGCCTCGTTCATTACACTGCCTTCTGCTAACAGGATTTCTACAAGACACCCCTTTCAAGTATTTTTGGGGGAAGTTCTTTGAACCATGAAAAATACCAGAGAACTGACACGAGAGTGATTTCAGCATCACAGGTAAAGCAAATATGTAAAAAGTGTGTTTTGTTCTGACACTGTCTTTAAAGAAGGAAAACATTTGCTCAGCCAGGAATGAATGAATGGGAGCTGAAGGAGAAAACAAGACCCATTCAGAATTAACCCAATTTTCCAACTTAATTTTTAACATGAAGTGAAAATAAATAATCATCACCTCATATTAATCTGTGGACTCAGTTATTCTCACTTAAGCAGGGTTACGGAAGTTTATGCTAGCTGAAAATGATGCCTGTTATGTTTATCTGATTCTGTAGCCTTCCAGAAGCCTATTCCAGATTTCTGAATGGGCTGCATATCCCGGTGTGCTGAGAGCATCCAAATACTCTAGTTGGATCATCCTCAGCCACCAGCAAATAGACCTTTTGAGGGAGCAGGCCAAATCCCAGCCTCAGGTCACCATGTTGGTAACATATGAAATGTTTGAAACATTAAGCTGGAGTCTGAAGGTTACAAATTTAAGATTCCAACAGCCCAATTTTTTGTTGTTTTAAGGCTCAAAACCTAAAAAGTTTGGTGCCATACTCTGTCAGTCATTCTCACGCAAGTTCTATGTTTCTTAGGTAGCCTGTCAAGCCAACTGGTGTCCAGGGGCCACAGCAGCAGTTTATCTTCATTGCTGAGAAGATAAGGAAATGGGTCACAACAGCATCAGAAACACCACATCTATTAAGCATATCAGCCAGTGCAATCTCGTTGCCATTGGCATTTTCCTGTGCAGTTCTACAGACCTCATAAAACTGTTCTTAAATATTGACCCATTTTATTTGCCTAGTTATCCTCTCAGCTCATTTTACTCTAAAGTAATCAATAAAGTATTTAGCTGGCAGAACATTTCCTCAAACATTTTCTAACCAGCCAGTAAAAGATTAATGATGAAAAGTTTGCTTTCTGCATTTCAGCTCTAACTAATGGCTTATTTATTCAGAAAAAAAACACGTAGAAAGGTTTAGTCTTATCTAGCAAGTGAGGCTGTAAAATATTGTGCTTTTTGAAATTGTATCTGGAAGTTGAAATAGCTCAGGAGCGTCCCACTGAAATACATTTATGCTGGAAAAGAGATACTTGGAATAAAAAGGTAGTATTTGGACATTCCCCTCCAAAGATCTTTTAAACTTTGGTTCTGGATTTAAGTTTAATCTTTGTCATGTTTTAGTGTGGATTTGTTTTCAAACGCAACAATCTTCCACAGTAAAATACATTCTAATTTTTCAGTATTTCCAGTATCTGAATCTGTTTATCATAATCCAATAAACTGAACTAGCCTAAACATGGGGTAAACTGTTTTGACTGTCTCTAATACGTATTCACACTGCTTTAACAAACCTGATGGGATTAGTGCAACATTTTGTTGGTAGAGAAAAATAATAATCTGCCCATTGTTTTACCCAGCAGGAGTCTTTCAGTTTCTAAGTACCATTGTATTCTGCAGAAGCACATGCTTTACAGCCTCGTATTTATTTACATTTCATGCAGGATACGTGACCAGAAAGGAAAACGTGGTGTTCTTGCTGCAGTGTCCTTACTGAGGCGGGAGGGGTTGTTCAGCCAGCACTTTGAACTTCCTTTTCTATGGATAAAGGACCCTGCTAATAAAAATAACATATTCAGATACATGGTTAAGGTCTGTGCCTAGGCACCCAGCAAGATTTCATTGAGCACCTCAGCTCTATAAACACTCAGGGACAGCAGGAGAAAGGGAATAACAGTGGGCACTCCCAAGCCTGCCACACCAAACTGCTCGATAAAAGCAGGTGCTGTGACCCGGGATTTCTTAGTTATTAAACATCAGGAAAAGCTATAGCATAGAAAAATAGCAGAACCTGCTGCTTTAGTGTGTGAGGATGTGGCTCCAATACCGCAGGATTGATGGCAGGTGGCAAAATACCTGAGAGAACTGGTGAAAACCTCCTCCTGAGCTAACAACATGGTCCCCACAAGGGGAGGCCATGCTGAAGAGACCTAAGGCTCACTTGCTTGGCCCTCAGGGGAACTGGACCAGGTTGGATGGACTCCCTCAGCTCAGAGGGTGCAACATGAAGGCCAAGGCATTAAAACAGGGCAAGGATGTTTCGAGCTCTCAGTTTTATCTGTCTGACCTGAGGCACCCCGAAAAGCGCAGAGCAGCGATGCTCTGAAGAAATGGCTTTTTAAATGTGGTCTCAAATGAGGTGCTGCGAAATTTAGGCAATCACAAGAAAATAATTCTGTAGAAGTGAAGTATATATATCTGTATCCCTTCTGCTTGCCTCCAGATCGCTAACACTATTGAGTGTTCACCTTTCAGTCCCCATGCACTGTAATCGCTCTTCAATGTCCGACCCTCTGAAGTGCCGGATCTGGCGGATTAAGCAGAAGATTACTGTGCTGTGATTCTGCTGAGAAATAAATACCTTTTCCTCCTCATTCCTGCAATAGTGTATTGTGGAAAAAATCTGGGGTTACAGCTCTTGATGAAACAGACATGACTGGTCATTCCCTGTTACACTGGGAAACATCTCACTTCCCTCTATTGCTTATCCAGTGTGAGGACACCCAAAAGTCCTGCACAGGGCCTGCCAACACAGGGACACTTGTGGGATTTAATCCAAAAAGGCCAAAGTTCTGACTTTAAGGGAAATCAATTGGACTTCATTTCAGTCCTTTTGTAGATGTTCTGATCCAGCATGCAAGCTGGTATTACTTAATTTACTTCATCTCATTCTGCTTCACTTCCCAAGCTACAGCCATTTAAATTCAGAATCAAAGTGTATAAATAATTATAGCTGACAGCATCAAATAATAAGGCAGGGACAGATACATCACAGATTTCTTCTATAACTTTTGGGTCTCCCTATATTTTTTTAATTATTTTAAATACCATCTCAACATTTCATTTCCATCCTTCCCGATGCATCTTCACTTCTTACTCTCTTATTAGCTTTGCCACTCTGATTTTGAGGCACCTACTCCAGCATGCTAAACACTCCAAAATGATTCCTACCTTTTTCACACCATAGTATTGCTGTTACCAGCAACAACCTCATCATTTACTCGGCACTAAAAGACAGGAGAGGTTCAGCCCCTGGGTAAGCTTTCTGGCTCCTCACTCTAATAACTAGTGCCACTAACACAATAAAATTTTATATCATCTTTATTGGATTCTTCCTAGAGAATTATAGGAGGAGCGCTGGCTTGCAGAGCAGATGTGTGAAGCTGCAGACAGAATTGCATCTGTTTCCTTTTTGCCACAAATTGTTTTGTATCGTCCCCTGTTGACTAGAAAATTTAACATACTGTCACCATACATCACATTTGTAATAAAATCATTGTTAAGCATAAACACATTATTCCCTTCCACCTTTTTTTTTTCACCTCCTCTTTTTTTTTTTCCAGTAACAAACTGACTTACTTACTCCTTCCTTCTCATCCCCCAAAACGGACCTTTATTCTGGCCCTGCTATTCTGGCACAGCTCCAGAAGTTTGATGCTGTCTTTTGCTGCAGTCCTGAGAGTGAAACGGAGAACAGGGGAGGTGGGTAAATGTCAGTAAGAATCTGCTGCTTCCCACTAAATCAAAAAATATTTGGCATTATATTTCTTGATGGCTTTTTTTTTTTTTTTTTTACCCAAAACCTGTTGCCTGTGAGTAGAAGAGAAGTAAGTCGCTGTCCATATCCACATGAGGAATTAAAGTGGAAAAACCTCTGTCTCCAAGTTGCCAGCAGCTTTTATTCTCCAGGCTGGAGTGATGCCCTGCTACTTTTGCTATAACTGAGAGTGCTCTGTAACCTTGCACCTCCCTGGGTCACTGCAGCCACTCTGGTTTTCAGGCTGCTGAAGAAACCAGCTCCTGGTTGCTGATTAACACAGAAAACAAAGACATCAGAGACAGCATTGCCGTTCGCAGGCAAAGACAAGCTTATTTTACACATTTTCCTACCCAAGGGATGATGACATATTAACATAACAAATCATCCAAGGTAATACAGTTATCTTTAAGAAATACATGTTTTCTGAGGGATGGGGCCACGCCAGCTGCAGCTATTCTGCTTCTTGGTGCTCAGCTGCACAGCACAGTCCTCACTTCTTAAAGCAGAAAAGCCAGACTCTCCTCTGCCTGCACCATCTTGCACAGACATGGTGCAAAACCCCACAGGACTGCTTTGGGCCATGGCTGTACATCATTCCCAACAATAGTGTCACCTTCTGCCGTCCTCACAGAGGAGCACTGCTGTACAGATAAATATTTGGGTATGATGCCAAGTTGGGAACACAACAACGAGGGGAAGCCGATGGGATTATGTCTGAGAAACACAGCAGCAATAAAAATGACAGGGGTAGTCACAAGCCCTTTCGAGGGCTCTGTCTTATTTGCATTTTCTGATGCTGCTCAGAAAACTTAATGAAGTTTAGCTTCTGTCATTAAGATAAACCAGCTCTGTGGTGGTGCTGTCAGTCGTACTAATTAAAAGTCAGCCTCCAAGTGCTTAAAGCTTGTCTACACTTGAAAATTAATTCCATTTGAGGTAGCATATACATTTAAATTGCAGCAGCTATTCCACCTAAACTAAAATATTTAATTTGGAATGAGTTCTTTTGAACTTAGATCAAATTGAAACAGGTAGACCAGTTGCTTCTTTGCCCTGTCCTGAGGTAAGAAAACTGCATAGGAAATGACTGAAGGATAGCTCTTTCTAAGTATCCCCATGCACAGACAAGCCTTCAGATGGCTGAACGACAGCCACCTTCCTTTCTGTATGCTTCTCTCCGCATTGTGCCTCACCAGCTGAGCTAAAGCTGCAAGCAACAGATGATACATTTCTGCAAACAGTGTGCTATGCTAAATTGATATAGATTACAGTTATTAAATTTTTAAGGACCTGTGGTGTATCTGCAAGGCTGCTGTTACAGTGTGAAACCTAAATAAGAGAACTTAAACATGGACTAAAACCTAAGAAAACTAAAGTATTTTTTAAATATTTTACAAACAAACAAGTTCGGAATAGAGGAAAAAATCTGTGAACATTTGGGATTATTTCTCTTTATGTGCATGTAGGAACGTAACTATCAATCTCTTTAAGAAACAGGTAGAAAATGAACACTAGGGAATATAATAAGTTCCTGTTACCATTAAGGGTGGTTTTACATTTAATTCTGAGAGCCCCAATATCCGAGACATTTGGAAATCTCAGAGTACCTTAAGAGCACAAAACAAAGTTCTCAGCCTTCCTTCCTTTCATATCCTGCTCTCCCTGCTGTGTGTTTAAGACAGAATTCTTCCCTAATGCTTGCTAGCAGAATAGAAATAGCAGCTTAACATCATCAGTTCTGGGCAAACATGCCTGAGACAGGGCTAGAGAGGACATGGGGCAGAACAACGTCACATGTACAGCTTGACCTTCATTGTCTAGCCTGGATGATGTTCACAGGATAGAAAGATGCTGTTTGAAAGGTAAGGTTGTTCCCACTCAAAGGAACATACGTGGGGGGGAAATAAATGGTATTTCAGGTGTTCTTCTCCAGATTGCTTTGTAAAGGGCTCACAGAGCATAGCTCCAGGTTGGCCCTTGGGTTTCTGGCATCTCCTCTGGGAAAGACAGTGAGATTGGGAGTTTTAGTCAAGATCTTAAATGAAGAATAATTTATTACCTGCATAAGAGAAGGGATCATAGCACTTCCCTCATCCATTTTAAGCAGAGATTTTGGAGAATGTTACAGGAAAATGGTAAATGGAAAGCCATGTCTAACAGAAGATGTTCTTCATGTGAAAACAAACTATTTGGCAGTCCTTGCAACGGTGTCTGACCATTCTGCTTCACCTGTCTGACCAGGGAAAAATAACAGCATTCTTCCCCTTTGACGTGGAAAAGAAAATGATGAGTGCAGCGTGAATGGAAATGGACATCCCTTGTGGTTAAATACAAATCTACTAGCTACAAAAATCACAGCTTGATTTCCTACTTGGCTGCCATCTATGTTTGGCGGGAGTCCTCCAGCATGTTTTGTTCAAGGTCTCCAGTGGATTCTCCTGGAACAATTGGCTAACGATTCAAACAATGCCACCTTCCTACAGCATGAATGGAAACCTCTGCTCTGGAGGGAATGCTGGTAAAACAAGAGCTTCCCTCCACCAAGTTATGGTGCAATATTCCCAAAGTAGAGAAAGATGGAATACTAATAAACAAAGCCCTAGAAATACCACAATAAAACCATCACCTTCATATACACCTGTTCATTTATTTTGTTCTGTCCCTCCATTTCCTTATGCTTTTCTCAAAGAAGATGTTTATTACCCTGGATGGTCTTGAATGGGCAGTGCCTGGGAGAACGAGAAACGGAGTCGCTCTGGCACTAGCACCGCAGGACTGTTGGACCTCCACTGAGCTGCTGGACCTCCACGAAAGGACACCATCCATTTGTGAAGCTACAAGATCTCAGGTGGTTGTTGTCCTTGCTCAAAATCCAGCCACAGCTTCTTCCCACATTGTGAAATTCATTGCTGGGGGGAGGAACACTACATACTCTTGCCCAGATGAAAATACCCAAGAGATCCTACATATCAAAGACTCCTACATGTGTCAGTACATGTGTGTACACATATATGCAAGTAACTATTGTATGTGCAAACACACACAGAGAACAGACAGTCACTTCCCAAGCTGACCTGAAGGAAAACACAGAGTGCAATTTGCAGTGGTCATCCATCTGGGATGAGGTGTTCCTCCTGCTGGTGTCCAACCGCTCACTTGAAAATGAACCGCTTGGCAATGGAAACGCTCCACAGCTGGAAAACATGAACAACTGAAAGCAAATAAACAATCCCAAAATTAGGTTTAAACCAGAGAATTAAAAATTTCAAACATAATTTGAAAGCATACTGAAATTGCCTGGTGTCTAAGAAAGCATTTAGTAGCTCAGCACTTCTCTGCTGCACTTCAGAAATTAAGGAGAGAAACAGTCTTAGATGAAGCAATAAATAATGGACATTTTCAACACATAATTTGCATGTGAATTAACTGGGTGGCTAAATTAATTCATCCATTATGAAAGGAGTTTTACTGTCTATATTTTCAGGCTCCCTACTGTGCTAAGTTAAATGGGCATTGAGGCAGGGACTACTGGCTTCACAGAAATTGCTACTAAATTAGTTTCCTCCCAATTATTATCTAGTTCACACTCACAATTTGAAGCCTAATGCTGGTATGAAGAATTGTCCCAGGGCCTTGTTTTCATTCCACTGTTCACATTGGTGAGGGTGTACAGCTATGATGGCACTTTCTGGTAATATGGGACTAACTCAAAGGTTTTTGCCTGAAACGTTTTTCCAGGCCTCACTCCCCATAAGGGTTCAATCACGTAGCCAAGGTTATGTTGTGTTAAATATCAGTGTAAAAGTCTGGGAAGGCTGAGGGGTGATTTCTTTGCAGCATTAGTTCAATTGCTCCCTAGAGAAAACATAAGCTAATCTTAAAATAGATAGCTGATGGAATGTATGACGATAGATTATTAATTATATAGCTCATAGCATCAAGAGGTATCTGGAGGAAGACAAACTCGGAGACTTACAGAGTAGTCAATATATTACATTGTTCTTAATAATGCATTAACATTGCGTTTCTAACTGCACAGAATTTATATTTTCAGGAACTGCACCATCAGGATTTTCCAAATCATGCTCAAAAATGCTGAAAACACTAATGAAGAAAGGGAAAAAAGAGGTACTGTCATCTCCCCTTTGCGAACAAACAGCAGCAGAGGAGGGCCTGTAGCTCACACTTCTGTGAGCATTGTGTCCTGTACCCTGGTCAACTTCCTTCCTCTCCCCAAGCAAACGTTTTATTTTTCCCCCCTTTAATCTTTTCATGATGTAGAATAAAATTATGACAGTCCTCGCAACGCCAGAATATTCTTCCATCAGCTCACAGAGTTTTCTCACTCCACATGGACCATAAGAGTAGTGTGAGGAGGAAGGCAGAGAACAGGAGGGCAATAACTCAGTGCTGAACTCCTTGTAATGGGATCCACCATCTAGATAGCTTTAGCACCAAGAGCAAACAGTCTGAAACAATTAAGTTCTTTATTTGGAGTGCCATGACAAAAAAGGCTGCATGAATCAATGCCTACTAAAGCCACCCAGATAATTTCCACTGTCCTTCCTCACTATCTATCAATTTCTTCCATGCACAAAGCAAACCATGTTGCAGCAGAAAACGACATTGTTACATCAAGTCCAAAAGAATTGGTCTCCTTCCCTGTCTGCTTTTGACAGTGAGAAGATGGGACCAGGATATGTGACAGTGTCATAGCTGCCCATGTCACTTCAATATCAAACAGGACATTGTGTATATGTATTTTCAGCATTAAACATAAGAAGCAAGGTATGTTGTCCTGTAAGTCACATCCACCAAGCTCTAAATCCATTTGCAGAATTGCTAAGGTTTCTTCCCTTGCTTTTAGTTCCAGAGGAGATTAAAGAATTTACATTTAAACAGAGTGACCTGAACACCTTAACAGGATGGGACTTAAAATACTGATTTTCTTATTAGTGGAAGGTTACAGCACAAAGCATTCAGCACACACAGAGCAAGGATAGACTGACATCCTCTAGAGCAGCTAACGCCCTGGAACATTAAAGGATAACTTTAAAAGTATACACTAAATGAGGAACATAGAAATTACTTGGGTGAATACAATTAAGCTACCTCAAATGACTGACATTTGCAATTGATTCTTGCAATAGCCATCTTTACAGTAAGAGAAAACTCTGACTGCACTTGGGTGGAAAACAAGCAGAACAGATTGTTTCCCCAAAGGGCTCTCTGATTTATATCAGCCTGCAAAAATTTAAAGACACAGATTTGTAGCTATGATGTATCTAAACATCCCTTATATCACCATCGGCCTCTGGCTGGGAAGATGGCACTCCCTTTAGGGGCATTCTCAAATACTAGGCAGTTCAGTGTCAAAGATAAGAAAGAACTAAAGTATCTCACAAATTACAATCATGAGAAGAGGATTTCTTCAAGATTCATTTCAGAGATTCAATATATATTTTATATTAAATATTATTTATGCATTCCTTGAGCCTTCTAATTGAGGGGGAAAACCCTGCCTTTCCCAAGCTAACATGAATAAGGTAGTTTCCTTCCATATCAGAAGCATTTCAGAAAATTAATCCTGTATCTCTGAAAAGGTCATTTATTCAGGGTGAGTGACAGGTGCCACAAACTTACTGGTATGTCAGTTCAGCTCAACTGAACACAAAGCAAATCAATTCAGCCTGGTCAAGTATAATTACCTGCTAGAGCAGGATACATAGTTTTGCATTTATTATTAACAATACCACAGAAGCACTGAGATCAACAACAATTTTGATTAGTGTGAGGTCATACATAGCTCTTCTTTCCCAAGTGCTTCCTTCTCCTGGAGTCTACAATATGATCATTACAGTACAATAATTTTATTATTATTTGTACTGCGATAGCCATTAACTTCCAATTATAAATGAACAAATTACAATGTCCAGCCCTAGATTAGCAGGACCAATATTTTAGTTTGAGAACAAAAAGCCTGAGGAGGATGTTTCTAGGAGCTGGAAGCCTGCATGTGCTCGCTGGACTTGAATTTAGGGCCTCAGCTCCACTTTTTTCTATTGCTTTGAAACATTTTGGGTTTGGTTTTCTTTTTCCCCCTAATGTACACAGAATACACATATTCTGAGTGAATTGCTTCACCAGCTTTAATCACCCTTGGTTATAAAAACCCTCAGCACTCACTGGTACACTGTGCCACTCAAAGGACTTAAAAAATTGCACCACATCAATTTATGGATGAAACATATGTCTTTGCTTTTAAAATAAGTTTTCATTGTTTGTCATTATTCCATTTAACAATTTAATTGAAAATTACATATACTTTCCAATGAACTCACATGCTATGGCAGAAACATTATTCTAGATTAGTTTTTTCTCCCCATTTCCTGGTATCCTATAGTTTGGGAATACTGAGTATTTAAACACACATGTTTTTAATCTGTTTGTTTTGTTGTCACTTTAACAACAAATGCTTGTAAATAGGATACACATCAACATAAAAGTCAAACATACTTACATGATGTTTAAAACTCTAAGAGAAAAGAGAAAGCCTACAGAGAATAAAATGATTAATGACAACCAGCCAAAAACTTCAGAAAAATTAGACTAATATTTTTAATAAGTATGAAACAGTCAGTCACAAAGTTAGGAAAATGTGAAGTAACTGAAGGAGAAATCTAGAGCATCCCTTTATAGGAAAAGTGCCTACTAGCCTGCAGCGCAATTGTGTTGTTACTTAGTAATGCTTATGTCAGTTTTGGTTTTGTTTATAATGGCAGAAATGTTCTGTTATAATAAAATTAAATTATTATTTAATAATTAAAACCCAATTTAAAATAAAAATAAATCACAAAGACAGAAACATTACACAACACAGATGACAAATTGCAGAGGCTGAACTCATTGGACTCATTGCTAAACCAGCCTGCAGGCAAATTTGACAGCATGCATCAGACTACAATTTCCCTGATGCCCCTCCAGAGCATCAGAAACTACCAGGGTTCCCAAGGAGTTCTCTAATCATATGCTGAATAGCATCCAGGCAAGTTATAAGATGTTTAAAGAACAAAGAGTGTAATTCTATACAATACAGAATGCAATTTGTCTTATTTTGTACGGTTTCTGCTGAAGTCCTGGCTCTCGAGGTTGCGTAGTCAAAATCAATTCGCACCTCCATTCATCGTGCCTCAGGGATGAATGGATGCAGTCTTTGTGTCACATCCATAAGAGCCACTTCCATTATTCTCCAATCCCCCCAAAACAAGTATAATTCAATTGATTTTCTCTATGCCTCCGAGGAGGTTACAAAGGACAAAGCTGGGCAAAATGAAAGAGAGCAGCACCCTGCCGGTAGAGCTCTGAAAGTGTTAGGAAGTGTGAGTTAACAGAGGGTGTTCATATGCAGGGATGTCTGGGAGCTGGGGGATGCAAAGATGTGTCTTTCTAAAATGCTGGCAACAAGAATGCCAAAGGAATATGCTTCTAATTTTGCAGTCTTTGCCCAGTTATGAAAATGGAAATTCTCTGTGCTTACATATTTTTATCATTTAATTGGCACAATGCATAATGGACTTCTTCAGGAACCAGTTTCTTATTTTACTCACCATTAGATGCTCCTAAACTACAAAGAACATCTACATAACCCCAGGATCCTTCTATTTTTACCTTCTTTACTGGAAAGAATTAACATTTTCTTTAAGATAATTTTACCATCAGAACTACTGGATTGGCCAGAAAATTTCAACCTATGGGGAAAACATCTTTTTTGATTATTTTTATTTTTCTATCAAGAGAATCTAAATGAAAAATAGCATTTTCAAGTCCAGGACTTGAGAACAAGCATTTTAAATTTAATACTACTACTCTTTGAGAACAAAAATGAAAAACAAAACAAACCCAACATATCTCACTCTTCCGAATCACGTTGCTCTACTGTGTAAGTATTTACTGCGTATGGGACAAACCAGCATTATTATTCTTACTTATATAGCAGCCTGTCATCAGAATATGGATATACTCACATGAACCTTATCAGCTGTATGTATAAGGACTATGTGTTCCCAAATGTTCTGCTTATTCAGCATAGAAAAGTGTCGTTGCCTCTCTGAAATTAATGTAAGCTGTGATAAAATTCCAAAAGCTTTTAGATAAAGCCTTTTATACATATCGTAAGCAATGGGGAACAGAAATACTGTTGACTAAGGGAATGCCTCCTTCATGGGTCGACCC
>NW_009919488.1:0-18442 GCF_000696875.1 Nestor notabilis
GGGCGCATTCAACCCCACTGTCTATGTCACCATCAAAGATACTGAACAACAAAGGTCCCAACACCGATCCCTGAGGGACACCACTCGTTACTGGTCTCCAAGTGGACACTGAGCCTTTTACCACAACTCTTTCTGTGCAGCCATCCAGCCAGTTCTTTATGCACTGAGTGGTCCATCTATCAAATTAATGTCTCTCCAATTTAGAGACAAGGATGTTGTGTGGGCCAGCGCTTTGTACAAATCCAGGTAGATGACATCAACTGCTCTGCCCCTCTCCATCAGTTCTGTAGCCCCATCATAGAAGGCCACCAAATTGGTCAGCAGGATTTCCCCTTCGTGAAACCATGTTGGCTGGCAGCAACCACCTTGTTGTTTTTCATGTGCCTCAGCATGCTTTCCAGGAGATCTGCTCTAAGATTTTGCCAGGCACAGAGGTAAGAATGACTGGTCTGTAGTTTCCTGGGTCTTCCACCTTCCCCTTCATGAAAATGGGGGTTATATTACCCTTCTAGTCATCAGGAACTTCACCTGACTGCCATGATTTTTCAAATATGATGGACAGTGGCTTTGCAACTTCATTCTCCAGCTCCTTCAGGACCTGTGGATGGATTTCATCAGGTCCCATGGACTTGTGCACATTCAGGTTCTCTAAGGTGGTCTCGAACCTGATCCTCTCCTACAGTGGGCTTAAGGTCTTAATTCTCACAGGCCCTGCATTTTCCTTCCAAGACTTGGGTGGTGTGGTCTGAGCATTTGCTAGTGAAAACTGAGGCAAAGAAGTCGTTAAGAACCTCAGTCTTCTCGAAATCTGGGGTAGCCAGTTCTCCCAATAGCTTCCAGAGAGGGCCCATGTTGTCCCTAGTCTGTCTTCAATTTGCTATATACCTATAGAAGTCTTTCCTGTTATTTCTAATGTCCCTTGCCAGATTTAATTCTAACTGGGCTTTAGCTTTCCTAATCTGGTCCCTGGCTTCCAGGGCAATGTTCCTGTAATCTTCCCAGGCTGCCTGTCCTTGCTTACACTTTCTGTAAGCTTCTTTTTTCCCTCTAAATTTCCTCAGCATTTCCTTATCCATCCATGGATATGAATTAATCACACCTGTACCAGCAGGGAAAGGAAAGTTATCACTTCGCTGGAATAGTCAAAGGAAAAGACAAATTGAAACAAGCATTGGGCCTAATGTAGCAAGCAGATGGTCTCAAGAAAGGAATGTTCTAGACTGGTATCCTGAAAAGAAGAGAGATTTTAAGTTACTAAAAGCTTAAGTTCAGGTAATGTTGGAGCTAAGTTCAATCTGTACATTTTATTCAAATGTTACTGGAAGAGTTTAGAGAAGCACCTGCTATATGCTAAAAACAAAGTGAAATGGAAGAGTCTGTTAAGGAGGAGGTATGTTTTAACTTATACTAGAACAAAGCTACAGAAAAGATTGTCCAGTTTGTTGGATAGGATAATTGCTGACAGACTGAGCTAGACGTGCAGTGGTATTGTGGATATCTGTGTAGGATGCACTGCAGACTAAATAATAACTGTTGTGTTTTGTTGATCCATTCTGTAGAATAAAGGGGATTTTTTAAAATTTTTGTTTTGAAAATGCTGAGAGGTGTATCACTAAACTTCAGTGGAAGATAAGCTATAGGGTTTACATACAATGTAAGACTGCAGATAGTGCTGTGCATGTGTCTCTGTAAATTCCACATAGCAATACTGGGGTATTAAAGCAGAAAGTGCTTAAGGAATGCTGTCCCTGTATCTTATTGTTGAAGAAGAGAACAAGATTCTCTCTGATTGCTTTGTGCTTATGCTCATGTTACGCATATGTATTGATACTGAACAGCTGCAGTTTAATAAAATGTTTGTCTTTGAAAGAAGTTCTGATAGCAGTTCTACACAAGGGAAAGTGTTGGTTTGGAGGTAAAACTTTAAGAAGAGAATGCAGCTGGGTCACTGTGGGTATATATATATAATTTTCTCCTCTTAATCAAAACAGTGAAAGTGCAGGGTAGGTATAATAGATATTCCTCTTGTTTGTTTTAGTGAGATCTTTAGCCTTTTGCAAAGTACTGCATCTTGATCTAATGCATATTTTTCTGGTACAGGAGACTAAAAGGGGACTGCTCTAAAACAAAAACTTTTGGTTAATAATGTTCCACTGCTGTTGTGATGTGACAGTTTAAAATAAAGCCTGAATCCCATTTACAATTGGACAATTTCTTTGAGAAAGACTACAACTGACCTATAATATTGCCAGGTTGTTCCGATGACAAAATACAGTGCAGCTCTCGGATTTGGTATCATGACTGCAAATGATCAGTTATACAGTAATGCAGTCTATGCTATAGCAATGAGATAGAATCAGATAGATGGAAGATTTGTGGTCTGTCATTTCTCTTTGTTTCTAAAGGAATAAAAGCTGTAAGTTCATATTATTTCATGAATATTAGTATCTTGCATCCAACAGTTCCGTGAGTATCATTGTTCTTGCATATATCAGCCAATAGCCTTGTAATACTAATACTATCAATGAGCTGCATAGAAAATTCACCAAACTGACAGGAGATACTTTCAGAAATGGATGCTGAATAATAATGTAATATTGTTTATTATCTGATTTTTTGAAACTGATTATCCTTACTTCCTCAGATGAATGGCTGCTTTGTAGTAGTATGCAGAGATCCAAGCACTAGTGAATCAGAAAAAATATTTGTGTTCTTCATCTACATACAGATTTCAGAACTTTCCAATAAACACGAATACGATATAACCCTGCCTTAATTAAATGGAGTAAAATATAATATAAACTTTATTCCACTGCTGTTAAAAGAACAGATGGTAGCTCAGGCTGACTGCCAAAAGACTGTCTCATTCGTGAGTATTTTTCGTATGTTCGCTGTCATATGCTTCCTTCATTATAAAGAATATCAAATGTCATTCACATTTGCTGTGAAAAACGGTGGGAAGTCATTCCTAGCAGAGGATGAACTTTGGAAAAATTGCTCTGCTCACAGAACTGGTCTCATAGTGTTAGATGATAATACTACTGAAAAGAATCCTGCAGTCAAGGCACTAGAAATGGAAAAATGTGTCTTCATACATTAATAACTCAAATAATTAAAAAGATAAGAATTGTCTACATTGACTAGATTTTTGTTTTAATCTCTCTCAAGAATCTGTAGCTTTCTTTTAGGGCTCGTGATCTCTCACTGCTATAGCAAGCAAGTTGGAGTCAGTAACTTAAAAAGGCCATTTCAAAGCCTGATGCTTGGAACGCTGCTCTACCACAACCTGTAGGATTGAGTGTAGGATGACCTATAGGTATGGCTTTGACTTGTGGTTCCTAGACAGTAAAGGCTGGTGGTGTAGGCTTACAGCATGTGGCTCAGGTTTGTGTAAAAACTTGTCTTGGAGACTATAAACTTGACAATTTTTCCACAGATTTGTGTGGCATATTAAGGCACAGACCCAGATCTGTGAGGATGCTGAATCAACGTTTATTACAGTCAAGCCCCTTTTATTCCCACGTTCTGTACTTTCTGAATATGCATGAGTATGGTACGATCAATCTCATTGGGCCCACAGGCCAAACACACACACAATGGTCCAGTCACAATGCTGATCACATGCTGTCCACGCGATGACAGTTTTAGCCTTCTTTCTTCACATCTACCTCATTCCCTAACCTTCAGCTAAAATACTTTGTTACATTAACATCCTGGCTTATCGGCCCAAGGTTTATGCAGTATCAAGGCCTCACAGCTTATACCCTGAGTGTTACTGAAACTCATCCTGCAGATCCTGTCTCTTTCAGCTCCCACAGATTTGGTCTCAATTGTTGTTACATTTCATTCTCACAGTTATGCATGGGAAATGTTTTTTCTGCTGTTTATAATGAATCAACTAATGAGTATCTTCAGCTGGAAGCTTAAGTGCCAGTTACCTGCGCAAAAAAAAATTTAAGTAAGTCAATTTTAGACCTGAACAAGCCAGTGCATTTTGGGAGATAAGATTATTTTGCTTTTTAAAGCCATAAAGAGGTAAATACAGAATTCTACCTGACTGTTACAAAGCACTACTCAAACATTTTGCAAATTTGAGTCAAAGGTGCAAAAGCACTTCTTATGCAGTTCTGTCCCCTAAAAGCTGCCCGTATTCTTTCTGAACTCCCTTTAAACACCTGTGAAATCCACCCACTCTTCAAGGCACTCTCTGTAAGCCTTATGCCACCCTTATTTTTAAATGCAATAACTTCTCATGTCACGTCCAGTAGTTCTTCATGTGCTGTGCAGTTATCTAGACCTCAAGCATAGCTGTCTGTCTGCTTACTGTACCACTTGCCTTCATTACTGAATCTGAAACTTAACTGATAGGATGGAAATGCTTCTGAACAGAACAGATTGCAGCTGGAGTAGTTTCCACCTACATGCAGTATCTACTTCATGATTTTATGGACAATCAGTTTTATTTGAAGTGGCGTTATTAGATCATATATGTAGAAATACTGCAGGCATTACAAGAGAGCTTTCTAAAGCTGTTGCAGCTAAAGTTTAAACCATGACACGTGTTTAACCATAGCAAGCAGAAAGATACTTTTCTAATGGCTACACTGACACTGGAGAAGTAAGAGTATTTCTAACAACGCTTGTCCTGCTATTATTCAGACTCCCTGCTGCTCTAGGCACTAGTACTTACTAGTGAACTAATTACCAGCTTGTCATGTTCCTCTGTGACCTTGAAGCAAATACCTCTGTCAGTTTTTCATTTTTCTCTGTTTTGCTTACCTGCTTGTTAACTCCTCCTGCATCCTTTGTTCTTTTTTCACTGTTGAAAAATGTAGGAAGACACCTGATACAGGGGATCTGCTTTATCTGCTTTGGAGTCCCTGAAGTCCTATGAAGACCTGTGATTTATACAGCTTCCCAGTCAAGCTTGTCATGGTTAAAAGCAATCTTCCACACAATTAAAGAACAGGTAGCTGGGGATCAATTTCAGTTCTTTTGTGTGTGCTCTTATGGCAACAGTCATTTTACCATTGCATAAAACATTTATACTTATGTAATAATCATTGCTTGAAATTAATGGCATGGTTTCCATGACTTATTCTGTTTCATTCTTTGTCATATTTTCTGTGGAAGATGACAGCACGAATATCCTGTCAAATAACTATTATTAACAGTTTATTTGATTTGCACAATTTCTTTACATTTTAGTAACATCTGAATAAGTAATACAGCCTGGCCAAATTTTCAAGTTATTGAGAAAAACACTGTGCTACACTCATCACGGAAGGTATCTTCAAGTAATATGTGGGGAAAATTGAGAATGAAAAATGAAAAAATCTAGCTAATTTTTATTAACTGTGTCAATTGGTTTATTACTAAAGTAAGCTACATCTCTAAAAACTTCTCAAATTGCCAATTTGAGTATTCATTGTATGAATTAGAACCTTTTAATGTTATGGTTGAACATGACATTTGCTAAAGCTTTTCTACAGGTAAATAATTATAGCATGAATGGGAAATTTCAAACCTCAAAAATATTCCTATGAACTTCTATAGGAAGTTTCAACCCAACTGCACCTTATTTTACACATATAATTTTCAGACTGTATATATACATATGTGTGTATATATATGTGTGTATATATAGTTATATATTTTTTTTTTTCCCCCACACTAAAGTTCCCTAGACTTTGGGTGAATATTGTGAAAAATTCTATGTTACACTTCTTGGCTGACTCTTCTCTCTCCATAGTCTTGTCTGCTTGAGAAGCACTTAGGTACCATTATTTCCTTCTGTGGAGAGCTGTCTGTGAAAAAGAGCAGTTATTTAGCATGCAGTAATTAGATATAGAAACTGCAATTAATATAAATAGCAATGGTTATGCATACCTAGACCATTCTGTCATGCTTGACAGTGTCTAACAGTGGATGTGAAGGAAAGACTATAAAAACAGTGGAAAGTTACTTGTAACAGAACTCTTACAGTCTCCAGTGACTTATGCTGTAGAACTTCTGAGGCAAGGGTGGTGTCTGTTGTGGTTAAGAGTTTTTAATTCACTAAATCTGTCAAGCTGCTTTTTGAAACTATTAGCACTTGTGGCAAATGTCTAAAGATCCATCTCCAGTTTTACCTTGCGTCTCCTGTATAAGAAGGTAACTCTTTGCAAAAAACACCAGAAAGCTCTAGGAGTCTTTGTCATAAAATTCAGTGGACACAAAAAGCTTGGCTCGGCTGAAGTAACTGGACAGATTGACAGTAAAAAAATTGCAGAGCTGTTAAACTTACATTTCTGACCTAAGATGTCCTTATGTAAGGACTGCAAATCACTTCAAGATAAGAGTCCTAGAAAATATTACACTTTTCTTCTATTTAATTTTCTGAAGATAACTCACCGTTGTGTGGGATACTAAGTTAGATGAACCTCTGATCTGACTTAGAATACTCGCAGGGACTATAATCCTACCAAGAGACCATGAAGGCAGTTGTTCCTTATTTTGATTATATAGGGCCCTGTCATTCACTCTGACCTTCCATCACTTTATTTCCCAGACTGGTTTTATGAATTAAATAAAATCCTACTTCTACAGAAGACGTTCATATTTATGATTTTATCTTACCCTCTGTCTTTCATTTTTTTTTTAAAGTCAGTATTTAGAGAGGCATGGAAATATCGAAACTGCATGACTTAGTAGACATGCAGTCAGTGGAAAAGTGAAGCCTGAAGTAGAAACTAGGGAAGAAATAGCCTTGCATAAACTCTCTAGATTGCTTTTCAGTCAATATTAGATAAGTAGACATCAGCAACCATTAAAAGTACTGGGAGAAGCATACATTAAAAATCTAATATTAGATGTGCCAATGCCATACTCATTCACTAAACCAGCAGGAATATGATGTGGAAGTTAGCCTTTTTTAACTTTGTTAGTTTAATTATGTGAACTGGGAACTGGCCTTCAAACTTCCAGATATACTGTATATTGAAAAAATGTTATCAGAGAAGCGCTTGTATCTAGTGCTACTTTTGCTATTAGAACTACTAAAAGCAATGGAGACTTCATAAGAAATAGTTTTCAATCCTGACTTGTTTGTCTCACTTCTACTTGGCAAAAGTGAAATTGATGATCATGCTGCAATCTGTCTGCTGACCTATAATGATTAGGTACCTAGTGAATGCTTGAGTTAATACTTACTTAAAATACAGATAAAGTGATGTGTTGAAAAAATATTGAAGACTAATTTTATGTTCTTGTCTTCCTGCTTTCAAAAGAAGAGGATAACATATGTTATCTGTCAAGGGTTGAAATATGAGGACTAATAGACTGATTTCTGCCCTGGTACAGAAATCTAAGTAAAAATCTAAGTAAAATCTCTGAAGCTTTAGGCAACTCTGGAGTGCCAGGAGAAATTTAACACTGGCTTGAGTACACAAATATTTCATGAAATAAAAGGAATAACCATCCTTACAGTGTTTTAATACAAGGACAGCTTTGCCTTCTGTCCTGTGTTGGTTTTGACTGTGCTGGTTATTTTCTTTATATTAACTAGTATGGAGCTAATATGTTTTAGATTTGCTCCAGAAACAGTGTTGGTAAGTCAGGGATGTTTTTGTTATTGCTGAGCAGTAATAACAATCTTGACTTTTACATAGAGTTGAGATCTTTTCTGCTCCACATACCACCCTACCAGTGACTGGGCTGTGGGTGCACAAAAATCTGGGAGAATATACAGCCAAGACATCTGACCCCAACTGACATTCAGCATTTTAGAGAGTATTATTATGAAAAGATTTTCTAGAATAAGTATTTGTCAAGGTGTCAGTGGGCATGCTAATGGAGCAAATTTCTTAGATTTGGCATTACTTACTGTACCAGCTAAGTAAGGTTTTCCTTCCTTTCTGTTCCCATGACATCTTTCAGTCATAGAGTTGATGTCATTACAAAGAACTGTAATTTGCCCTTCTGGTGAAAGTTTCATTATGCTATGTTGCCTCACTCTTTCCTACTTTCTGTGTAACAACAGGACACAACTGGTTATCTAGCTTGTGGTTTTCCAGGTGTCACTAACCAACAAGGACAACTGTCATGAAACATGCTGAAATAACGTTACTTTTCACAAAAAACAGGAAAGACCTGGGAAATCTCTTCCATTTTGGGACCTTTGATCCCTTCTAGGGCAAGGCTGGTGGGAAGCTTAGACTTGGGAAAATTTTCAGTTGAAGTTATGGCAATTCTTGTCTTATTTCTTGTCCCTGATAATTCCTTTGTCCTGTGTGCAAAATAAAGAACATAATGTGAAAATATATAGTGCTTCACTGGATTTTTCTTCTAAAAGAGTCCCTGTATGATTTCCAATACATGATATTTGAGTACTGGAGGTTTGTGTTTGTAAAACTTAAATTTATCATATCCATTTCAAATGTAGTAACTTTTAATTCCAATCTAGGATACAGTCTAGCATCTTGTTGTCTAACCAAACCCAGGAAAATTAGGAAGATTTCATTTTTCTTACAAAAATATGAAATACAAGACATATTGACAAATAAATATGCTAAATAATGACTCTTTTCAAGTGAGATAAAATAAACTGGTCATAAACTTTTTCTTCTTTACTCTTTAGTCTCCTGCATTAACAAACATTAATCGAACTATGCACCTTGGTATGGTAAGCTAGTTATGGTTAACCATATGTAGAAATAACATGAATATTATATTAAGACATAGGATGAATTATTAGTTTCCTTCTTAATAGCCTTTTGCTCTATCAATAGAAAGGGAAGAAATTACACTACAACTTGTGCTTTTTACCTTTGAATCTATATGCAATTCTCTGGAAGGCATTAGGTAAGAAAAAAAGAAGTTTGCCTTAAACACAGTGTAGCTAATGTTTTTTGTGATTAGATGTTTAAGGTCTATGCTATTAAAGGAATTTATCAAGATAGTGTGATAGAATGTTACTTGAAAAAAAACCTCAAGGTTCTTCTGACAATTATTCAGTATGGAGATGAATTCAGGGACTTAACAAAGACACGTTTTGACATGTATGGAGATGTCCTTACCCTTCAAGTGGAATTCAAAGAGTTTGAGAAAGCACTGTAGAATGTGAAGTGGGATTTAGTGGAAGAAATTAAGAAATTACTTTTTTTTTTCTTTTACCAATTCTCCCTGCCTTGCCCCCACCCCCACCATCAGGATCTGAGCCCTAACTAAAGCAAATCATAGAAATGTATCAAATAAATACATATTCAGTATATTGGATATAATAAAATTCTTCTGCATTTTGTTTGCCCTTTAGAACTGGTCAGCTCTGTTTGCATGGATGTAGGCATATGTATCTTTGATTCCGTATGACATATTTGCTACCGTGTTTCTCATTGCTATTAGACTAGTAAAGTTACCTAGACAAGAGTAACTCGTAGAAAAAATGCACTTGACAGGAGTGTGAGTATGCATTTTCTTCTTCTTGTATACTTCACACTGCTCTACTTCTTTGACTACTGGAATGTGTGAGATGATCATGATATTTTTAGAACTATTTAAAAAATATAAAAATGTTTAAAATAAAATTCTACTTCAGGATGTTATAAAAATGTTACTGTATCAAAAGACAGTTATACATAATCCTTTGAATTACTCTAAAGTGTGACTTGGGAATTTCTTGTTTCATCTTCCTAAGCTTTTTTTAATTATATGTCCTATAAATGAGAGTACCTTTTAATTCTAGACATTCAATGTTAAAACCAGTTTCTATAAAATACTTCTACAAATAGTTTTTGTGGTTTTTTCTGGCTTACAAATTCATGCAAATATATTATAATGATTCATTTCTTTAATATTTATATATTAATTGTTTGTCTATCACTTTTAAGTGTTGTCAAAACTTGAAAGAGCCTTTTAATATTCTGGTTGAATAGCTAAGTGTCAAGATAATTGTGTAATTTTGTTGAATTTTCATAGAATGTCTACAGAACACTTGCTAAGCTTTGGTAACTTGATAGTTTCAAAGTCTTTTGCCACTAATTCTTGAAACAATTCTTCAACTATCTTTGATTTTCATATGTATTCTTAAGCTAGAATAATTGTGATTGAAGTTTTACTTTATCTAAAATTATCTTTTAGAGTTACTTATATTTGGATTGCTTAAGTTTAAGTACTTTTAACCAAATCATTCATTGTTTTATTAAGTCATTCATAAAGTTGTGGTGGACATGTTTAAGCAGCTAATTGTCTATATTTATTTATTCTTACTTTAGAGGATTTGTTTTCCTAGCTTTTATTTCTTGTTCTTTGATCTTAGATATATCTAGACAACAACACTTTGTACAGGTACTTCAGATACTCTTTGAATGAACAAGATGAACATCACAAATAACATTTCTCTTTTAATGTGGGATTAATGCACAGTTACACTTCAAAACCAAAACTAGTACAGTGCTCTTTTCTGCTTCATGTGAATCACGTAAATCATGCAAATCTGCTTCACATAACTCATGTAAAGAGCTAAATCAGAGAGGGTCTGGTTTTGGCATAGATGATGGATGCCTAACACTATAGGAAGGGAGTATCAGCCCAGCAGGACTCAAGATGGTGTTGACAAAATGAAAAGTGTGGGAGAAAGTGATGTCTTCTCTCAGAAAGTGGAGCACTGAAGCAGAGATAAGACATCCAAAGAGAGGATGCAGAACAACTACTTAGGTTTGTAGAGAACATCTTTAGGCTTGCTTGAGTCATGAACTGAACATGAAAAACTCAATCCTGCAGCAAAATGCAAGAATCCAACAATATACTAGAGTCCTTATAAAACGGAATTTGCACTCCAAAATTCATGAAGTAATCCTTGACCCTCCTCCAGCAAACATGATTTGGGGTATTGCACATAATAAAGTATGCACATATATTGAAAACAATGAATTATGTATATATATTCCTGACAATTAGCAGGGACAGTTAACATTCTAAAATTCATTATTTATAAGCAAAAGGAACTGATTTGATTGATTTGATTTGATTTGATACAAATATTGAGACTTTTCTCACACTGAAAAAAGGCTCATCGTAAGAAGGGAACAGTGTATCATGTGGCTGAGATAAGAAGTGATGTTTTGACTTAAAAATCCTTATGGCAGTTTCAGATATTGGGAAATATTTTAATAACCTAAGCAAAAATAATGCTTGTAACATGCCTCGGGGATCTGTGGACTCTATCTGGGTGGAAGGGGTTTTCTAGGAACACTGTAAATGTATTGAGAAGAAAGTCAAGGTTGTGTCAGACTCATTTCCGGTTTACTAAATTCTTTGATTAAGTTACATTTTCAGTAATTGTTTGACCACAGTTCTACAAAGAACGCTTTTATATCTGTTATATTTTGCGACTGTTCTGAATTTCCTTCATCAAAAAAAAAAAAAAATGTATGAAAGAATGAGGAGTTTAATTACAGTGTAACAGTGTAAAAAGTATGGATGGTATATCCTGTAAATTTTTTCTTGAGATACACATAGAGATACATCTATCTATATCTCGGGAAAACATATCTTCAGCTGTCTACCTTTAAGCCTTTCCTCCAGAGATTGTTCTTTCTGGTTAATGCAACCATTTGTCCATGGATTGTGTTTTTCATTCTAGTTCTGCTGGATGAGAGTTTGGTACCATGTGGATAGAGAGAGATTCATATCTGACACCTGTCCTACTTCATTATTGCAGTCACTATGGTTATCGTGCTTTCAGTAAAGAAAACTTTGTATAGTATGGTGCCAAGTTACAGTCCCTGGAGAAAATAATGAAATTACTGGGTTATTTTAATGTGCACTTGCATTTTTAAGACTTATGGACTACCTGATTTAGTCTTTATAATGTAATAATTATATAACTCTTAGAGCAAGTCAAATGCTTTACAGAAATTCTTTATAGAAACCTATTACCTTAACACTCTCATCAACTAAGTTTATATTCTCATCAGACTAAAAAAAAAAAAGTTTTCTTAATTTTGTAAGGTCTACTTTACCCCAAACCTGAGCTGATATACATTATTTATATTACAGCCATCTAAGTCTAAATCAAACTCTCACTACCCATCCTGTTATTTTGAGATTTATGTCACCCTCTAATTACCTTGTTTGTCTTATTTGCCCTTTTGAAATATTGACACCTTAGTAAGGTTTTTTTCCTTCTTCATTCATTTTTGTGTTTTATGAACATCTAAAGGCTTGCTGAGAATAATATTCACTGATAACTAAGGAAAAAACCAATGAGATGGATAACGTGAAAAACTTTTTACCTAGTAGGTTTTTCAAAATATTTTCTTTACAGTTTTAACTGTTTTCTAATATGTTCCTCAATTCTACAAGGTGGATAACAATTCATTATAGTATGTGAATATGACTGAAAATGCAAAATACATCTGTTTAGATTTAATTTGTTGTACATAAACTGGTCAATACCAGTTATGGGGTACAGGAAGAGAGAAAAAATATGTTCCAAAACTGCATCTATTAATTCTACTTCACTTCTAAGCAAGGATGAGACTTTTAGTCAGTATAGACTTTTTTTTATCTTGTAGTCTCAGGAGTATCATATAAAATATTTAAGAATTTGCAGCGATTAATCACTTTTCACTTCATCCCACTTCAGGCTCCTCATTTCACTCATTATTTAAAATCACTATATTTCCCAAGCTGGAAACAGTGAACATCAAGGGTTACACTGGTTAAGACTGGATGCAGTTTGCACAGGACAGGCAGAACATGTTAGTGCCTGGCTTTCTAATGTACATATTACCCTATTTCCTTCATTGTGTGAAGTCTCCACATAGACTGGGTGGTGCTTCTCTTCCAGCAGGGTTCCTTACAAATTCTCTCAGCTGGAAAGAACAGTCAGTTTTCTTATTTTCCCCACTTTCGCTTCTGCAGAAACACAGGGATGTTTACACGGGCCCTGTGTGGGTTAACAAATAAGAAAAGAAATGTGATCATCAAAGTCAGGAGGAAGTGTTTAGCTGTCTTCAGATCTATTATCTCAATGTCCCTCCAGGCTGGAAAGAATTTATTTAGGTGCACATAGCAGGGGAGTTGGAACTGGATGATCTTAAAGTCCTTTCCAACCCTAACTATTCTTTGATTCTATGATTTATGGTTTGATAAAAAGTTGCAACTTATACTTTTTTTTTTACATATTACAAAATAATACTTGTTACAGAGGTTTTATATCAGAAGTGTGTTCTACTGAAACTTCTTGCACACTACAAACTAAATTTCTATTATCAACCGGGTTTTTATTTATGAAGTTCTGAACATTTCTGTTCAACTTCTAAGATTGTTGGTGCAACTTAATCTGTTTCTAGGCCAAGATGCTAGAGTCAAAAGATAAATAGAGTCTTACTTTCTTACTTCATGATTATTTTTTGTTTGCTTCAGTAGAACTAACCATATGAAAAAAGCAACAAATAGCCATTCTGTGTAATTAGATTCACTGGAATGCTTTTGGTTCTGAAGTGGTGCAATAGACAGTCATGTTTGTAAAAGGGGAGTAAAACAAAATAGCATAAAATCTTCCTTTGCAGTTTATATCTCAATTTAAAAAGGAAAACAGGTGATATACTTCATGCTTGACAGGTAGAAAACCTATGTTTACTGAAATTCATTCAGAATATTATAAATGTTCACTTATGAATAAACAGAATATGCAAGAATAGAAAATCTACTTATTTTAGAACAGGGAAATTCAAAAGCATCAAGTAAGTAGGAGTATCTGGTAACTTGGATGTAATTAATCACAGAAAATTAATAATGAAGAAAAATAGAGTCATACTTGAGCACCATAAACTAATTCCAAGATTACATTAATTCAAACTAGAGAAGAAAATCTAACATGACCAGTAAATTATCTGTCATGATTCAAATTCTGAATAACATAAAAGTTATTGAGAATTACGTGCTCAGCTGTTTGGTGAAAAAGAGAAAGGGCAAGAATGAGCAAGGCAAATGGAGATTTGCAAGATGATTTGGAGCAACTCAGAATTAAGTTGATTTCTTAAAAGAAAAAATCCTTAAAAAAGGTAAGCTAAAGTCTTCTGATTATTTGCATATATACAATTCCAACTATGATGAAGGAAATAACTGTAGCCATGGACAGCTAATAATAAACCTGTGCTTTAAACTAACAATATTAATATTAAACTGAAAAGGCATATAGGCTAGTGCTCATGTAATAAAAATCACAAATAAAACATATTTTGGGATAGATTATTAAGAGAGAGGAAACCAGAATATGATACTGAAGAAGTGCTCAAGCACACTATTCAGGTAATCTTGTGAAACTTCATGAAATTGCCACATGATCTATTTTTTTCTCCTTAAGAACGAAGTCTATTTTCTGCTTGCCTATCATAATTACTTCATAGAAACTTTTACTTTCATTTAATAAATTATAAGTAATTGTATTCTTTTGATCATCATAATTATGAATGACTGATTTTGAAGATAATATAGTTATGATGTTGCTGAATTCTAATTCAGCTACAGTTTATGAGGGGTCCTGTTCTTTTTCCATAATGGCATGAAACCACAGTAATGCTATGAAAGTAAGTTTAAATCTTCATGTTTGATTGAGGAACTTACAGTTGTTCAGCTGTAACATCCCACATCCCTTAAATTATTATTTTTTTTTTCCTGAATTTGGGCCATTTGAGATAGTTATTGCAAATACAAGCACAAGATTTCATAGAATCATAGAGTCATAGAACAGTTTGGGTTGGAAGTGATCTTAAAGACCGCCTACTTCCAACCAACTTAGGGTGGGCAGGGACAAGTTCCACAAGACCAAGTAGCTCAAAGCACTTTCCATTTGTGTAGGTATATTGTAATACTAATGGAACCCTGACCTACAGAAGTTGCATTTCTGTTAACCAAGTTGTTATGAAATCTAGAATGGAACAACACTTTAAAAAAATCATTTTTACTGATGTGCAGCTGATAAGTCTGACACCAAGACTGTTCATTATTTCTGAAACATTGAAACAAGTGAGTCACAGCTGTTGGTCCTTTGCAGTTTATTAACCATACAGAAGGGTCTTCCTGTAACTGTATGTTGCCTTTTTCCTCATTCATAATCCATATGGCTTACTTTTTGGAAAAGAATTATGTTTGCAATGGCAGCATCAACTACAGGAAGAGAGTAGGTCTTTTGAAAAAGATTTTCAAAAGTGACCAGCAACTACTTGTATAAATAGACATGCACCCTTCTTTTCCCTAAAAACTGTAGTTCTTACTATAATGTGTTATGTGTCACGACAGCTGAAAATTGGTCAGGATACCAGTTACATGACTGTAAGAGCAATATCCATCTGCCGATAAAAGATTATAGTTATAACCTCATCTGTAGCTTCATGTGGATTTGAGCTCAGCATAAAACTTGAGAAGGGTAGGATTACTCTTGATCTAGAGCTGTCAGGAAGATTGCAGCCTGGTAATACATCACAGCGGATTAGGTAACGCATCTGAAGTAATAGTCAATTACTTGAGCTGAGATCTTTTACTATTCATGTTGTGTCATGTCTGTTGGACATAAGGCTGCCCAGGATGAAATTGGTAAAATACTTCTTTCAAGTTGAGTAATCAAGAACTGAAGAATGAGAATAAGAAAATTTGAAAAATCTAGATCGCAAGTAAAGAATAAAAAGCCCATTATCATCCATGCTACGATGGTCCAAGTACCTTAGCAAAAATGTGCAATAAGCAGAAACTACAATGTTTTCTTAGTTGTATCCTGGAAATAGTCAAGAAGCTTTCACTTTATTCTCAGGCTATGAATCAGGGGTGTATTTGGTAGTAGCAGACAGCGGTCATAGCTGATAGTGAGTGAAAGGCAAATTTGGAAAGAATAGCACAACATAATAATAATAATGCCCTAGTATGAACTGTGCAAATGTCAGCTAGTTACTCTCTGCTGACAGAAGAACATGCTGCCTTTATCTGTTTCTCATAAACTATCATCTGAGATGCAGGCAACTTCAGGGTAAGTTGAAAAATGAAGCTTAAGAATTACAACATTACTTAATGTGCTGTGGATGTCTCAGTTGTTTGCATCTACATGGGTAGCTGCTTCCTGATTATTTTAACAGTTTTCCGTTCACGATGGATTCTGTTTTGTTATATTTCACATGATCTGTAAAGAAAGAATAAACTGAAGTTTAATATATCACGTGGTTGTTCAAAGATGAAGAAGGAACCAGCTCTTGGAATGTTCTGCCTCAGTGACAGCAGATCAGCTGTCAGAAAGGTTAGCTAGTCCTTTTACTACAGTTGGGGTGCACGTAGGGATTTCTTTCTCACTCAACAGATGGTCAACTCAAAGTCCCAAACTCCTCTTTTCTTTTTCTTTTGTTTTTTTGCCTTTTTTTTTTGCTTTTTTTTTTTTTTTTTTTTTTTTCCTTTTTTTTTTGTTTTTTTTTTTTTTTTTTTTTTTGTTAATTGTATTGAATTGCATAATCTTGCTATGTTGCTATGTATAAAAAGCTGTTTTTCTAATTTACCACTCTGCAACCATTTTGCACATTTCGGAGTAACATGCATGCTTAGCAGAACAAACTTGGTGGGCTAAAAATTAGAACAAAAACATGTTTGAAAAATTAGCCTGTTTACATGACATGGAATCTGCTTACTGAGGTAGGAAGAACTATGGCTTCAAGTATGTGAGTTTCCAGGTGTTCCCTGACTATCAGAGTTTTACAACAAATTTGAACCTGCATGGAAACATTGCATTAGTATCTTTAAAAATTTTTTATGGTTAAGGTTAGTGAATTCAGTGCACCCAGGGGTATTCTTCCTCAACAGTCAGCTATATACAATGTACTTTAGGACCATGGCATCCCAGTCCAGTAGATTGAAGCTGCTGATGATCCCTATCCCTGGGTCCAGTCGGAAGTGAATATGGGTGCATATTCTTGGTAGGCACATACACACCTTGCAGTCTTGGTTGACCACGAATACATGAAGACAGAATAATTATTTTACAGGCATCACATATGCATGAATGGCATTCACATAAATATGAAAAAAAGCAAAAGATCTGATCCTGTTTTGCTCGCCATTGATCTTACTAGTAGATCTGTACTGAAATGTACCCGTCCACAGGCACCCAGCCCCTAGAACCCTCATCTCTCCAATATACAGTCCTTAGATCTCTTTTTCTGCTCACAGGTTAGACCAACTTGAACATTGATCATGTCTTGCACTCAAACCCTCATGGGTCTCTCTGGCAGTTGGCCCAAGCGTATTGTCTGGTTTACAGGCTAGGCCACTTTAAATTTCACCAGAATTTTGCACATTTGCATGCAGAATTGAGACCACAATCAGGAAAATCATTACAAATTATATGAGGCCAATGGTATGAGATTCAACAAGGCGAAATGCCAGGTCCTGCACTTGGGTCACAACAACTTCATGCAACACTACAGGCTTGGGCAGGAGTATCTGGAAAGATGCTTGATGGAAAAGGACCTTGGGGTGCTGATTGATGGCTGGCTGAACATAAACCAGCAGCGTGTAGATAGACAAGAAAGACAATGGCATCTTGGCTTTTGACAGAAGTAGTGTGGCCAGCAGAACTAAAGAATCAGTCATTCCCTTGTATACAGTATTGGTGAGGCTGCACCTTGAATAGAGTTCTGGACCCCTTATTACAAGAAAGACACTGTAGTATGTGCCCAAAGAAGAACAATGAAGCTGGTGAAAGCACAAGCCTTATGAGGAGCATTTGAGGGAAGTGTGGTTTTTCGGAGAAAAGGGGGCTCAGAAAAGACCTTGCCAGTCTCTACAAGTATGTGAAAAAAGGTTGTAGTGAAGTTGGGGTTGGTCTTGTCTCCAAGTAACAAATGATAGGACAAGAGGAAATGGCCTCAGGTTGCACCAGGGGAGTTTTAGATTAAATATTAGAAAAAATATCTTCACCAAAGTGTTTTCAAACACTGGAACTGGCTGCTCAGGGAAGTGATTGTGTCACTGTCTCTGGACATATTCAAAAGACATATAAACGTGACACTTATGGACATGTTTTGGTGGTGGACTATGCAGTTTTAGGTGAATAGTTGGACTCAATGGTCTTAAGAGTGTTTTCCAATGTAAATGATTCTGATTCTATGATTCTATGAAATAGAACCTAATAGAGAGTGTAGAAAAGGCTTTGTTGGCCAAGCACAGATATCAGGTAAGTAATACTGACCACTGCCTTGATTATGACACCTTTTAAGACCCTTTACCTCCATTTTCCTATGCTTACTCTTCCCCCATCCACTTTGACTTTTTACACAAAAACCCACTACCACTAATAACATTTTCTGCATTGGCCCCAGTTTTACTACATTTGTAAATTTTGTATGACTAATGTGGTTACTGGAATGTTGTTGGCCTTCTAGGGGAAGTCTCTTCTCCCTAGAAGGTCCCCAACACTCTT
>NW_009919488.1:18473-23886 GCF_000696875.1 Nestor notabilis
CAATTTGTCGGTGAAGTCTGATCATTTCTCCTTTAGCCTAATGTTATGTGAAATCTGGGAGTTTGTCCTAGCACTCTCATGGCTTTTGTCTGCTTTTTACTATAGTACTTTTTAAGATTCATCAATTTCTTGTGTAATTTCCAGTAGTTTCCCATGTTCTACTCAGTTAGCTAGCCGGCAGTCCAGAGAATAGTTTTCTGCCTGCATACTTCAACAGGTACTGCAGTTCTAAAGGCAGACTTACTGCCTTGCCACATATTACCACAGGTCGTATCTTTTACTTACCTATATAACATACAAGTCCTTGTATGCTTATCTATATAGATAATTAGCTCTGTCAGAAATTTCAATCAGAAAATCCTTTCCAGAGAAAAACCTGAATTTTGCTGGTTTTACTATTGTTTTCTTCTCTTTCTCCTCTCTCCTTTCTCATGTGTACTTAAATGCTTTCTGGACAGTATTCAGAGTCATGATAGTTCATGCTAGTAACATGTAAATCATGGTCTATCATGCTTAGAATGCTTGACAAACGCAAAGAGAGGAAATAGCAATTTTACTTTTATTACCTGTTTTGGAATGCTGTTGTTCCCACACTCAGAAATACCAAGATGACTCAGTAGACTTATTTGGGAAATTAATATTCTGAAACCGTATTTACAACACTTAGAAAGACCCCTAGCTGTAACCCTTTATTTAACTATTTTTCTTTTGTCTTTATTCTGACTTGCAAGGAGGATCATGCAATTTGGGACTTCATTAAGCTCTGTTGGGCTCATTGTAACATTATAACTGTGCTTGCCACAGGGTGTTTCCAAGCTGTGCACTTGGCAGTGAGAAAGGCAAATGCTGGCCTTCTTTTGTTTGTTAGGATGGGATAGTCCTTCACCTGGCAGTAGCTGTCTTCCAGCTCTTGCTTCTCTGATCCCTGGTATTTTAATCTTGAGTTAATATTGTGAACTTAACAATTTAATTTATGCCTCTTTTTTCTCCTTTCTTGCCAGCATAGTTTTAATTTACATTGTCTGTGTGATACTGTGTAGTTTACAGACTAATGGTGTTCAACAATTTTATTCTTTTATTGATGAAACTAGACTGACTTCACACTGGTTTATGAAGCTGGATCACATTGTGAAGGTGAAATCCAGCACTGGATGGACTTTGTTCATTAATGTCTCTGTTTTATTAAAGAATATAGGTTTTTCTGAAGAAAAAGAAATGTATCAGTATTTATGGTCTTGATTAATTAATTCAAAATAGTTTAAATTTCTCTTCTCCAGAACTAAGAAAAGTGTAACCTGTGCACTGCATGCAAAAAGATTCACTCACCTCTTGCTTGTAACTGTTTTATTTAAATTAAAATGTCACTCACTTGTGATTAAAAAGCTGCCTACGGGGAGTGTATGAAATAAAACCCTTCCTTCCTTGCTTTCCTCATTTTGATGTTTAGCTTTTGTTTCAAGTTTTAGAGTAAAATAATTAACCTCAGAACAAAAAACAGTGCTGGAAGGACAGTGATGCACATTCCCTGGCTTCTGTTTTCTCCACTTAATTAGGTTTGTACACTGACACTAGCATAACCCTTCTGTATTCTCACTGCAGAGGTCTTAAGGGTAGAAGTCTTCAGAGGAGGTAAGGAGAGATCATCATTATTCTGGCACAGAATTGTAAAAGTCGTTGGTCATATATGTTAGCAGTTCATAGTAAAAGTCTTGTAATACCATAATAAATGTATCTACAATTGCATGATATTTATTTATATCATTATGTAACATGTTTTATGTTATGCTATACTATACAACACTATATTATATTATATTATACTATACTATATTGTATTATACTACACCACACCACACCACACCACACTACACTACACTATACTGTACTGTACTTCTTTTGAAAGGACATCTAATCCAAGTAGACATGTATGAAATTAAGTGGATAGTAGGATGCATTCATTCAAAAGCAGTTTGATTTGTTTTTTGCCAAACAGGATAGATTTGGCTTTGCAGTTGCTAAGTGTCACTTTATCTGATTAGAACACAGAATTATGTACAAAAAAGTTCTTTATGTTCGTGCTAGAGACTAATAGAAAATCTCTCAATTTATGTGTATTTCTTTTGATATACACTTGAAGCTTTCCACACTTGTGTATCCTGTCTACTCAGAAGTGTATTACCATGATCAGATGAAAATTAATGTTATTTCAAATCCTGTTTGTTCCAAAGACAGGTCTAAAGAAAAACCTTTGGAAATTTAGTCCTTCACCTCTACAATGTCATCAAATCTATCACTAATTTGTTGAAGTCATGAACCTTAAGTGTAGGAGGAAGTCAGCAGTGCTAAACTATATTTTTTTTTTTTGTTCAGTGTGCTTTCTACATCGTATTTGTCATTCTCGAAAAAAAGAAAAGGATAATTGGAAAATGGTGGTAGATTTTCTAGGTAATTAGTTTATACAAGGTAATTCTAGGGAGAGGTCACAGAGGAAATATGAAAGTATTTAGTCAAATCAACAATATGTCTAACCTTTCAGCTGTAAATATCTTCTGCAGCCTAATACCACCTCTGCTTTACACCATTGATTGTTTGTGGGTTTGCAAGAGTTTTAAATTCCTTTGCTCACTAAATTTGGTTACTTAAGTGATGATTTCTTTCAGTGGAGGAAATCTGGGGAGCTGGAACTAGTAACATGCTTTGCTTCTTATTAGACTTTTTAATTTTCAGTTCCTGCAGTCTTTTCTGCTCCATGATATTGGCTTTTATCTCTCCATGGAGTGTGGAGGTCAAGGTAAACTTTTCCTCCTGTGGGAAGGTATTCAGATCGTTAACAAAGGTGACACCAACTATCTCAGAGGCTGAAAGGTCCATCCAAGCCCCCCAAACCTTTATGAAAAATCTCTCTCAACTATAGGTCTCTATCTCTCTTTCTGCTTGCCATGTAGCTCAGCTGATCAAAATGAGGGCAAATTTTTCAAGCTATGCTTCAAAAGCAGCTGAAGAAGTTGAGCTCAGCAGGCTTGAGAAGAGAGAATCAGAGAGGAATTATGTTACAGGATGATAGACTACCATCCTTTCCATCTATGTTATTACAAATCCACCTTCAAGTATGTGTTTGAAAAATCCTGTTGCTTCAGCTTTCAAGGAAGTGACATCATAGGTGCAGACAACAGAAATCACTGTTCTTCAGTAGAGGTCAGTAATTCCATAAGGCTTTAGGTAAATGAATTAGGTCATACAGGGCACAAAATTACTTTAAAACACTTATTAGATATCCTTAATAGTATCAGTTCAGCATTCACTTTGTGATCTAAGTAAGGAATTCTGAAGAAAGTGCAAGTATTAGAGACTTACATTGCCCATAGAAACAGGTAATAAATTTACCAACATCCTCATTGCTCATGAACATCTGCTACTTAGCTGTAGTCAAAGTAAAATTCTTGCAGAAGCAAAGGAAACAGCTGCTACATCAAATACAGTGTTGGTGTTACAATGAATTTAATTGACTCCCATCCCTCATGCTAGATATAACTCTTCAAGAACCTACAGTATTCATTTTCTTTCCCAGTAATTTACTTATTAGACCTGCTTGTCTATGTAAAACATACTGTAAATGCAGAAAAATCAGTATATTGACTGGAAGGAGTTTACAGTACATGCTTCTACAATGTCTTTGATGGAAAACTGCTGTAAGACAAAATTGAAAACTTAAACTGATTTTGGGAAGCAGAAATGGTTTTTATATCAGTGATTAAGGCAAATACCTTTGAATACTTACACTGTTATATTCTTGAAAATTTCCTGAATTGAGATTTTTGGTCTGCGGGGGGTTGGGGGGGTGGGCGGGAAGGGGAGAGGAAGTAAGGCAAAACTATGTAAAATACATGCTTCCATAGAGATATTTTTCTTTTTATTTCTGAAAGTTGAGGTGTGTCATTTATATATAAAAGTTTCAGGAAGGCACAGTTGGGGAAATAGGTTATGACCTGTTCTAAATGACCAGTCCTTTTCAGTATCTGTAACATCTATAACATATACAACATTTCCGTGTTTCCTATGAGGAGAATTTTCAGTGGAAAGTCAAAATCACTGAATCATTCAAGCTGGTGAGCACAGCATTACGTTGAATTCAGACCCTATTGCTTAGTGTTTTGTCTAGTCAGGTATCTGATCATACACACTCAAATACATACTCAAATAACTTTTTTTTTATTTTATTGTGTGGGTCAAGGGAAATGGTAAGTGATTAAAAAACCCTGTCACTTACTATGCTTATTTATTGAGGAATGTCACTACCTCAGTACATACTCTATTGTAAGAGTGGAAGGAGGAATATTCCTATCTATCTGAACTTATTTTTCTTATCTTGTTCATAGTAAGAATCATTCATTAGTTTCATTGAAAAGGAGACAAATCCTAACTGATCCCTTCAAGACAAACAAGAATCAGTAAAACTTATCTTTCAGTCAGAGAAGAGAAGGGTTTGTCTTCTGTTGTAGCTTTCTTCTTGGTATTTCCTAAGAAGTTAGGGGTCAAACCCTAATTTTAATGATCTTAGCAACCTGTAAAATTAAATGCTCAGGAACTATGCACAAAAATCTAAAAGGAGGAGATATTTGAGCTGGTCATGAGTTTTGAGCCTGAGACAGATCTTTTTTGTCTGGAAGAAAAAGTTTTTATTTTTCAAATTACAGACTCTGCAGAGTATAGAATCATAGCAACAAGAGCTGAAGTGAAACTGTTTAATCATCTTGCCTCTCTTCACTCCAGAGGATTATTTTTCTGAATGTTTCTCAATCCACCTATTTTCCCCCAACCCAACCTCCTTATTTTAAATTTAATTTTGCCTAAGGCCTACAAGGCAGAAATCAACAGAATAAAACTTCTGTGACTTCTTAATATTGTCCTATGAGTCCTTAGTTAAGACAAACCCTATACTCACAAAATCACAGCCCACTACAGAGGGAGATAGAATTGCAGGCCTCATTTTTCTCATGTTTCTCAGTTCAGTTACTTGCTATTGTAGTGCTGAACTATGAATCACTGCCAGCCAAAGACTCATGTGTTTGCTGTAGGAATTCCTACCTGGTTAGGGTCAACTTCACTTGATCCCGGTTGGCTTCTCTGTGATCTAGGTGTTATTCAGCCTCAAGAACTGCTCACCTTCACTTATTTGAAGAAGTTCAATGCAAGCAGATAAGATGACTTTACAGTTTTGATCCTGTGTATCAAGTGTGCAGAGCTTTTTTGGATTTCAGGTTTGGGTTTCAGCATCTAATAATATATTGTATATTGTACAAGGGGATATAACACAGCACGTCCTTGTCCAAGTCTGGGGTTACCTGACGATGTGAAAAAAAGGGACAGGAGGGCACAATAGAACAGTGAACACATTACTTGTATTCTGCTGAAC
>NW_009919488.1:23917-24765 GCF_000696875.1 Nestor notabilis
AGCACTTGGGAAATGTAAGGGGTGGGGGTATACTTGGTTGCTATGTCAGGGAAAGCTCCAGTAATGTGGTACACAATGTCCTTCTTGTGAACAACACAAAGTTTGGGTGTTTCCAGTTACTGCAAAGATAAAATAAGGACTTTGTTGATGTGGTAGGATTTGGATCTGCTTGTCCACTTTTGTGTCATAGGACAAAAACCTCTTCAAAAGCCTAGGGAAACAGGAGAAATTTGTCTCTATGCACTGAGCTATTGAAAGTCTGGGTATTCATTGACTACATGATTTTTCCCTGTCAGTCATTAGGAAATTTGGAAGGAATGAAATTTTCAGGGTACAATGTATAAATTATTTCTACAGCAGGAAAGCTTAACTTTCTAAAACAACTTTTATTTAGATTACTTTAAAAATATTTAGCTGTTATTAAAAATAAAATAAACTCAGCCAAAGTTAATCAATCATGAAGTGGAAAATAAACGAACAAAATTAACCACATTACTTCCAGGAAGTATCTAGAATGATCCTGCAAGACAAAACACAGCAATTTCAAATCTTTTTTAGTGAGCTTCCTGCAATGCAGCACTCTGACCTAGCATTATAATTTATTTATCATTTACTCTTTCCTCTCTGAATTGTCTTTGAATACTGCCAGTAAATGTAGTTATCAACAATTAACTTTAACAAGGCCAGTGCAATTTTGTATACAGCCAATTTACGGAACAAAATAACCTATCTTTTTGTCTTCAGACTTCACTGTTGCTTATAAGTCTCTTCATTCTTAAATAAGAAAAAAAAAAGATGAGAACAAAACTGGAAAAATTTTGCACTCTGTCCTGGGTTCAGCTACAGCA
>NW_009919489.1:0-96671 GCF_000696875.1 Nestor notabilis
TATATATATCTAATAAGGATACTCCTCTATGATACTGGTGGTTTAATTTCACATTGTTTTGCACCAAAATCAGTGGTCCCCCAGGTAATTAGTTCTAATTTAAATTCTAAATCACTGTTAATACCAATTAAAATTAGGATTACTGTTCTACCATTCAGTCTTTATTACACATCTGATGACAGAAAAGATGCTTATTAAATGCTGGTATGGCACAGGATTCCTTGGCCTTGCTCCCAGGCCTTTATAACTGAAGTGCAAAACAGGCAGGGAGGCAGTTGGGCTTCTGACCCTTTGAGGAGGGCATCTCCCTTTGACAGATCAAGCTATTTCAAACCACAAGTTAAGAAACAAGGTTAATAGGTGTGAAAACCAGTTGAGTGCAGACCATAGCCAGCAAGAAAAAGGTTAATGCAAGATTCAGACAGGCAGTGAGGTAGAGAAAGGAAGAAATGAAGAAACAGTGATGCAGCTGCTGTTTGTTTACTAGTAACTGTACCTGTATAGAGGCTGAAGGAATTAATTATTAAATTATTTCAGAATAAAAATGTTTTAAAAAAAAAACCAAAACCAAACCCACTTCTACTTCTGCATTTAGAGTGTGAGTTATTTTAATGTAATTCTTTTTATTTATTCCTTCACACTGGAGTACTTTCTTTAGCAAAGACATCCTCAAGCACAGGAGATGAAATTGCAGTTGACACATGGATAAATGTCTAAATTATGCTGTATGATGATAAGCATTTAGAGACTGTATATACAATGTCCAAACCATTTTTTCATACAGAATGTTAAGAGCTTTGTCGACAAAAGCTGTGATGATGGTTGGTACCTGTAGGAGGTAGAATAATGCAGGCAACAAACAATAATGATCCTATTCAAGCCAAAGGAATACCTAGCCTGAAAAACAAAAGAGTTGCTACCATTTTTCTAATTTTGCTCATATGTGTCCTGACCTGTCAGCTTTCTTTAACAGAAACCAGCTGTCAGGTGACACTGCAGTTTGTCAACCTCCACTAAATAAAATGTTATGCTCCAGAAAAATTAAATTCCCAAAGCCCAGCCCTAAAACTCAAGAAAGTTTCTCCTCCAACTGAAGTACTTATTATGAACATTAACTTTTTAAATACAACATTTTTCCTCACCTTTTTTAAAAACACAGATAGATCTAAACCCAACAAAATTAAAATAAATTATTTTGATTTATTAGAATTAAAATAAAATTTAATAAAATAAAATATTAGAATCTGTGGAAACTACGGGACTAGAAGCTACAAATATGTTTTTAATAGATGTTAAATTGCTTTTGTATTAGGGTTAGCACACAAACTCATCTACAATTAGTAAGGTTGCAAAGATTTATTATATGAGCCCTTAAAAATTAAAACCTTTTTTTGAGTTTTGAATCATTATAATAAAACCTTATTCTCACTTTCTGAAGCTCTTGTTCTCAAGTTAAAGCATCACAGACCAGTTGCTCTGTAGTATAGGATTTTACTGCATTAAGGTGTATCATAATACATGTAATAATGTCCCCACTGTAGTTTAGGATGGCATATCAAATTATAAGGAACTAATAAAATCCAAGTTAATCTTCATTAGTATTTACATCTTTCCCTTTACGTATTTTGGCGCAGTCTCATTCAGGAGGTGGTAGAGGAGTATGAGCAGTCAGTCCAGTCACAGAGGCAAGGGAGCCTATGTGCAGAGAATCTGAAGTCCACATAAGCTGCCAGATAGCACAAATGCCTTTTCCACTTCCTTCCAGCACCTTGTTTTGAAATATTCTCTTAATAGGCTCAGTTTAGTTATTCAAATACTTGTCTGGAACATACTGAAACCCAGTTCTTCTAATTTACAGCAGAGAAAAAGTTAATTGTCCTCTGAACAACCTGAACTTTTGAAGACTTTTATGTCTTTGGACTCTCATTTAAATGGCTACATTCTAGCTAAGTCTTCTAATGAAAAGCACTTGCTTTTTCCATCCAAGAAATCTAAGAAGAATCAGTGTATCAAAGCTGAAAATGCTTTAAGAGATTATATAAACTTTCCTAGTGTTGTGGGTATATAAAAATTAAACCTGGAATTCTGGAATTCTTTGTGTTACCCTTTGTTTGTGACCAGTGACATCTGTAGTCCCCAGTATTGCAGTTTTGGTCTCAAAATTACTGAAGTAGTCAGGCTGCTTTCTGTTACCTTTTAGGATATTAATCATTTGATGCATTCCCCTTTCTGATCTTTTCCAGTGGCCTCTAGAGAGGCCAACTCAGAGAGGACCCTACAGCTTGCTGTTGGTGCAAACGGAAGCATTCAGCCCTTCATGGAATCAATGGAGTCTAACAACTTTATTGGCTAAACATCCTTAAAAAGATTCTGGGACCTTCACTGATTGACACTATATGATTAATTCTCCATTTGCTCTGTATTCTGTGTACAGAGTGAATTGTATTACTTTCTAATCCCATCCTCTTCTTCAGAGAAGCCTGTGCAGATATCTAAGGAAATATCTATTCAGACCCTACAGCTTCAACCCTCCTCTGAGATAAACCACCACGCTTTTAAGAAGAATCTTGACTGTAATCGAAGTATTAGGAAAAATACAGTATGTTGTTTTGGATTCCGTTTGTTTCTCTTTTGGTTTTTTTTTTTTTTTTTTTTGTTTTGTTTTGTTTTTTTTGTTGTTGTTGTAAACCAGGCTGCTTGAGTGCTCATTTGTTTCTGGATGGGAATAATAATAGTACTCCTAATACTTCAAAGTGTTATAGGACACATTTTCAAAGGGAAAGAATTATCATCCCCTTATCTTGAAGATAAAACACATGGATAAATATACTTGATCAAAAATGAGATATTAAAATATCCACAAGAGAAGATAAAATTCAAAGAAATCATAATCACATAAGACCTAGAAGTAATCTCGAATCTATGTGTTGGAATTGAGGCCATTCACTAAATTAAAAAATTTGAAATAACATTCATGGTTTTTTACCAGTTACATTTTCTTACCTTACAGCTGAACATCAAGACGGACATTATATTCTGATGTATTTGGTAACATCTTATTCAATAACTAGGAATATATTGAAGCTTATACTTCTAAGTAGCTTTAACAGGAAAATAACTGCTAAAAATTCTGCCCAGTGTGTGGAACAGGCTATTTGGGGGGTTGCTTTGTGTCAGCTCTCTCTTTACAGATGAAAAACAGTTTTCGCTATGGAAAACACAGAAATGTAAGGAAGAACCTGAAAGTCAAGAGAGCTTTTTTCCCAGTTGTTTTTGCTTGTCTGGTAGCAGGATTTGTTTTTCTCTGTGGAGTAAGGCCTTACAGGCACTGGGAATAAAGTGCAGCACTTTTTGTGGTCCTACTGAGAAAACCAGTTTCTGTGTGCTGAAAGAGTCCATCACTTGCCTCTTTTTCCCGACTGAAGCTGAAGCTTACTTGGTTTTGGCTTGCTCACCTGCTAGAGTGCAGCAAGCCACCCTGCAGTCTGTGGCTGAACAACGGTCCCTGCCTTACATAGCAGCAGAAGCGAGTCCTGTCATCACACAGGCCTGCAAACTACCAGTTTATGTTCAAAATCTGTCTTTTCTGTAAATAGTTGTTTTCATTTCAAAGCCATTTTTGTTACTGAAAGTCTTTGACTTTTATTGATGGTAGCTAATTGTTACGGTAGATGAACTCACTGTTGGGAACAAAGTGTTTCAGCATGTCTGGAAACAATACCATGTTACACTGCTCTGCATTTGGGTACATTCAGGACACCAAGTTGAGGCTTGCTCGTTCTCGCTAGCTTTGGAGGATAGATTCCCTAGTTCTTTACCTTTCTAAAAGATTATTTGCCTACATTGGAAAAGGGAAAGGCTGCCAGGAAAACATAGCTTTTTGTTTTAAAAGCCTATGGAAAAAGTGAAACTAATAGGAATTTGTTTTGCTTTGGCATCTGGATGATAAAGTAAATACTGCAATATATTTAAAAAAAATAATCATACTTCATTCTTTACCTAATGATAATGCATAGAAATGAGGAAAACTGTACTGTACATGCTCTTCTCTGATGCTACATTTGCTTTATTCTGTTATAATTCCCATGAAAATGGAATTACTTGTGTGTTAACAAAAAAAAAAAAAAAAGAAAAATCAGGACCCTTCTACCATTAGAAAATCTACAGCATCTTCTAACAAGACCTTTTTTTTTCCTTCCCCTCTCACACAGCTGAGCAGGAGTTAGTCTATGATGAGGCTTGTGGGTCTTATGTTTCCTAAAAAACAATGTGGATAGAAGGTTCATCTTACTGAGCTTGAAACCATGTGTGACTGAAAACATTACCACAGCAGCCTTCCTAACATTATTTGTGAGTGGAACAGGGACAGTCAACATCTATTATGTCACCTTCCTCATCAGCCTGCAATTCAGGCCTGCTGAGGTTTAGAATTGGAACAGTATAGGCTAGCATTCAGCTATATTCTTCTAGTGAGGTGTGAGTCGCAACCAAAGCCAGCACCAACGGTGAAAAAAGTGGGAATTTGTAATAATGATGAGAGAGATGATACTGACAGTCTGACATGGCAAATCTTGTTTGCAGTGGGAATGACTTGCAGTTAGCAGATAAGGTCAGACAGAGGATGTTTCCTATCCAAGTCATCATCAGCTACAGAAAATGTTGCTGCTTCACCCCTAGGCAATTTGCCTTGTCATCCACACCTGCCTTTACCATTTTTCCCTGATACAAACCTGACCTTTTTATTCTTGAAGCCTGTATGCTAATTATATGCATATGCATCCCCAGCAAAGAAGGTAAAGGGAGGAAATGTGAGCTTCCATTACCTAAACAAACATGTACATACCAAACAAACCAGCCGGTTCCTTAGTTTGTTCCATAAGGTATTCTGGTAAGTAAATATCTTATTCTTGACTGTATTCAAAGCTGTTTTGCCAGTGAAGGTTGGTTGCATCAAGATTTAAAAGACCTGTATAAATATATCACCCTCCAGTGTTTATTTTTGGTTCTATCTTTGTGCTATTCCTGAATCATCCCATCTCTGGGCTGCATCAGCATGTGCACGGATGTACCAAAGGTCACTGATCCCAGGGATGAGTTGGGCAGTGTTTTGTTGAGTAGGGAAGGCAACTGCTTCTGTTATGTATGCTCCATGGCTAATCCCTTTCAGAGGAGGCATGGAAGAGGCTCATGGATTTCTTGCCATTAATTTTTAACCAAGATGTGAAGTTTTGATGTTCCATTTCAGCCTTGAACTGGCTAGCTAAAGAAGCACTGTGCTGTTTGAACCCTCTTCAGAATCAGTTGAGATGATCCACTCCAGATCTATAACAGAATGTCATAATCTCTTTGGATATGTCACAACCCAACTCTCTATATTAATTACATAAAAGTGGCTCTTCTGTTTTTACTCCACTTTTACCAAATTTATCCTGATATTCATGTGAAAAAAATATTTTTATACCTTTTAATTCCAGTTATTCTCTGAAGAGTGAAGCATGGCAGAAGTTTAATTCAGTGTCACCTTTTTTCTCCCTGAAGGAATAGGTGAGCATGCAAAGAGTGCAGGGAGACAGTGCAAGTTCTTACTGTACCTTTAATCTGCTCAAAGAATCCTTTTCTTATGAATAATATATGTGAAAGAATGAGCTTCAGTGGAGTGATTGGTTCCAGGTGCTCTAACCATACACCTCAAATGGTAACAATGAAAGCAGAATTTTAAGGGATGGGAGTAAGAAAAGAATATATTTAATACGCTCTTTTAAAAATAACTCCATATCCATTCATTTTATGGGAACTAATCTAACCACACGCTTTTAATACATATTCAGTTTCTGCACTAATCTAGGATTTTGAGTTTTTGTGAAGTATCCCTGCTGTACCTTTATCAAGAAGTTTAAATAAGATGCCTGAATAGAAAGTAGGAGACACTAAGGAAGAAATCAAGCCATACAAAAAAAAAAAAAAAAAAAAAGTTGCATATCATATTATAGTGACTATAATACATACTGCACAATGAAACAAAACGACAGCTCAGTGATTTTCCTGTGCACTTTCCTGGCACTCAACCCTTATCTGTGTCATACCTGCTGTAATAGTCAATTAAAATAAATTAATTTTCATTTTCACCATTTGTTGTGCTCCCTCTCCTACTTAACATCTGTTGAGTTGACTTCCATGAGGTTTTGATGAATATTGGTGAAAAAGACAGCATACTTTCAGGATTCTAATCTTTTAAAATAGGGAATAGGTTACTTGGAAGAGTGGGAAAATTGTTAAATATTAGTTGGCATAGCTGGAAATGGACCCTCTAAGCTCACACTGACTTACATCTTATTATCAGTTGAACTTTGTGTAATGTAACTCATAGAATCATAGAATAGTTAGGGTTGGAAAGGACCTTAAGATCATCTAGTTCCAACCCCTTTGCCATTAGAAGGGGCACCTCACCCTAGACCGTGTCACCCAAGGCTCTGTCCAGCCTGGGCTTGAACACTGCCAGGCATGGAGCATTTACCACTTCTCTGGACAACCCGTTCCAGCACCTCACCACCCTCACTGTAAAGAACTTCTTCCTTGTTACTAACCTGAACTTCCCCTGTTTAAGTTTAAACCCATTACCCCTTGTCCTGTCGCTACAGTTCCTGATGAAGAGTCCCTCCCCAGCACCCTTGTAGACCCCCTCAGATACTGGAAGGCTGCTATGAGGTCTCCACGCAGCCTTCTCTTCTCCAGGCTGAACAGCCCCAACTTTCTCAGTCTGTCCTCATATGGGAGGTACTTGAGCCCCTTTATGATCCTTGTGGCCCTCCTCTGGACTTGTTCCAACAGTTCCATGTACTTCTTATGTTGAGGATGCCAGAATTGCACACAGTGCTCCAAGTGGGGTCTCATAAGAGCAGAGTAGAGGGGCAGGATCACCTCCTTTGACCTGCTGGTCATGCTTCTTTTGATGCAGCCCAGGATATGGTTGGCTTTCTGGGCTGCAAGTGCACACTGAAGCCGTCTCATGTTAAGTTTCTCATTGACCAACACCCCCAAGTCCTTCTCCGCAGGGCTGCTCTGAATCTCTTCTCTGCCCAACTTGTAGCTGTGCCTGGGATTGCCCTGACCCAGGGGTAGGACCTTGCACTTCACACTGTTGAACTTCATGAGGTTGGCATCAGCCCACCTCTCAAGCGTGTCCCGGTCCCTCTGGATGGCATCCCTTCCCTCCAGCGTATCAACCGAGCCACACAGCTTGGTGTCGTTTGCAAACTTGCTGGCCTCAATCCCACTGTACATGTTGCCGATAAAGCTGTTGAACAACACAGATCCCAACACCAACCCCTGAGGGACACCACTTGTTACCAGTCTCCAGTTGGACATTGAGCCATTGACTGCAACTCTTTGCATGCAGCCATCCAGCCAATTTTTTATCCACTGAGTGGTCCATCCATCGAATTGGTGTCTCTCCAATTTAGAGACAAGGATGTTGTGCAGGACAGTGTTGAACGCTTTGCACAAGTCCAGGTAGATGATGTCAACTGCTCTGCCCCTGTCCATCAGTTCTGTAGCCCCATCATAGAAGGCCACCAAATTGGTCAGACAGGATTTCCCCTTAGTTGAAGCCATGTTGGCTGTTGCCAACCACCTCATTGTTTTTCATGTACCCTAGCATGGTTTCTAGGAGAATCTGCTCCGTGATCCTGCCAGGCCCAGTGGTGAGGTTGACTGGTGTGTAGTTCCCTGGGTCTTCTATTTTCCTTTTCTTGAAAATAGAGTTATATTTCCCTTTTTCCAGTCGTTGGGAACTTCACCCAACCACCATGCTTTTTCAAATATGACGGACAGTGGTTTAGCAAATTCATTTGCCAGCTCCTTCAGGACTCACAGATAGGTAAATCAAAAAATGGAAATAGAAGCGCAGAAGGAAAATTAAATTTTTCTGGGTTTTAACTTTTCTTTAATAAATGTTTTATTCTTAGTAGAGAACTAGAGCATCTTCCCTTCATAATTATATAGAAAAAGCTGTAAAAATGAGTTTGAGATTAAATGAGCATCGTGGTAAAGGAGGCTAGAGCCAGGGGGATGGAGGGCAGTAGGGTACGCAGGAGGGTGACAATTCCAGGAAATGAAAGGGGGGTGTATGTATATGTGTACAAACTCTGAAAGGAGGACAGAAATGGAACAGGAGAAGGTGGTAAGCGATCATCGAAAGACTGATGGAAGACAAGTATCTAGAAAATAGAATTGAGAGTAACTCAGTAACTCAGGAGGTTAAGAATTAAACTTGGAGATGTTGGGATGTGTTTCCTAAGCAGATTGCTGCTACTCTGCAGGTAAGAGCTGTGTGACTGATGAGAATATGGGAGTGAGACCAAGGAGGAAACAGCAGAAGTGAGCCGATAGCCCACAAGTTGGTTATTTTTGAAAAAGACAAAAGTCAGAATCACAGGCTGGGTCAGTACTATCACTGACCTTAAAGCTCACAGGAACCTGACATTAAGCTTTTAACTTTCGTGTCATATCAGTATAAGCAATAACTCAAACTTTTAGATATTTATTTTACAACCAGTACCACATTGCTGCCACATCAAGTTGGTGACTGGTCACTAGTGGTATCCCTCAGAGCTCAGTAATTATGGCCAGTGTTGTTTAATATCTTCACCGATGATCTGGATGAGGGGATCAAGCGCACACTGGTAAATTTGCAGACGACACCAAGCTGTGCAGGAGAGCTGATCTGCTGAAGAATAGGAAGGCTCTGCAGAAGGATCTGGGCAGGCTGGACTGCTGGGCTGTGGCCAGTGGTATGAGGATCAACAAGGCTCAGTGCCAGATCCTGCACTTGGGCCACAACAACCCCATGCAACGCTACAGGCTTAGGGAAGAGTGGCTGGAAAGCCACAGCTGAGGGAAGTGGGATTGTTTAGTCTGAAGAAGAGAAAACTCAGCACCTTATCACTTTCTCCAACTACCTGAAAGGGGGATGGAGAGAGGAGGTGGCTGATCTCTTTTCCCAAGTAACAAGTGATAGGACAAGAGGAAATGCACCAGGGGAGATTTAGATTGGATACTGGAAAAAATTTCTTCACCAAAGGGTGATCAGACATTGGAAATGGCTTCCCAGTGAAGTGGTGGAATCACCATCCTTGGAAGTGTTCAAAAACAATGTAGATGAAGCTCTTAGTGACATGATTTAGTGGTGGACTTGATGATCTTAAAGGGTTTTTCCAACCTAGTTTATTCTATGATTTCTGCCTTTCACTTCTCATTCCAGGTTGGACTATTAGTTGCATCATGACTGTATGAAACCCATAGAAATAATTGAAGTGTACAGAATATAAAGATTTCACACCAATGTATTAAAACAAATGATGTGTGTCACTAAATCTGCATATGCGATTTTGAAGATGTACAGAACCCGTGTGTTTCTGTATGCATCAGGAGAACTTGTAGAGTTAAATTTATATAATCTAACAACATGCAACATTTGTAGAATTGCAGCTGGCTCTTCACAGATATTCTCAAATATAAACTATTTTATGTGCTGAAAATCCTGAGATGGAGCTGTTGGGAGTAATTGTGGAAATGCAACTTTCCCCAGAAATGATACGCTTTTGGAATCAGATTTTGAATCCTTTGTGAATCCTTTGAAGAAGATAACCTTCTGTTTAAAGAGAACCATACAGTTTCTCAGGTTTGCATAATTATACCTTCATCTTGCCAGCAAACTGTGGAAAGAATGTTTTAAAGGTGTTGGAGGTGTTTTTATCCAGAAAAATTGTTGGTAGCCCTCTGCTATCATTTTAAAATATCTGTCAAACTTACAGAGAAATGCTCTTGTATCTTGTTATTTTTTAATTTTATTACAATCAGGTTAACACTTCTTTCACATTCACATACAGTTATTACCTTAAGAGAACACTGAAGTCACAAAAGAAGGAAATACAGCTATAGCAAACTTGAGTATCCTAGTAGGCGTTTTCCTGAATTATTGACTCAGCCGTCTTTGGTTCAAATGCAATGTGCAGTGTTAAGAACATGTATTTTCTGTACTTGGAATTCAGAAGGATTTCCAAGGGCTTCCTGATCAAAATGTGGCTTTTTGCAGTGAAAGCTGCGAAATTACCTACTCATTGCAAGTCTACTAAAGACACAGAGATGGATGACTTTGGATCAGTGATATGCTTTTTGTATATTATTATTTTAGTGATAACGCAGCGGAGGAGGATAATCGGAACTTCTCAGTGCCAACATATGACCAAATTATGCAGACAGATTTGAAAAAAACTTATTCAAAACCTGAACACATGGCAAAGGAGATTTGAGGTTTGTCTTCCAAAGATTTTAACAAGTTCAGTTCTGAGTCAAACTAACTCTTGAGGGTACCTATTCCCAATTAAGAACCTTACCTAAGGTCTATTAAAGTCATGAAAAAAGACTCCCTTTGACCTGGATGACTGTTCAATTAAATCTTTGTCTGCCTAATGGCAGATTCCTCACCTTGTCGTGCTGATCTTTGTATGAGAGTCTCATTCTGGGATCAGCATGGACTGGCCAGCAGGGAAAAACACAACAGAAGAAAAAAAAAATGTGATTCAAAGCACAACTTTTGCCTTCCTTTGCAGTAGTTAATGTTACTTAGAGTTTTAAGACGGGATTGCAAAAAGAAAATAAAAAATACCAGTTTTGGTAACAAGACTTTCCTGTAACTGCTATGCTTTTGTGATGCAAATTGATGTCATAATTCATAGATCATAGGAAATGCTACACCATGCAGCAGACTACTAAAGAGTGACCTCTCACTGATTAGTTGTTTTCATATGAGTGATTTGACAGCAGAACAGTCTTGTTGAGTCTACAAACACCTTAAACCATAGTGGAAGGCAATCAAGTCAGACTGAGAACTCAACATGGGAAATAGCATGCAGTACCTAATAGATTAAGATGCCAATTCAGTGGAGGAAGTAAAGGTCAAGTATCACTGAGACAAGAGAAAAATCTACTGTGCATTGTGCCTATATTACAATTAAATTATAAAGCAAGCCGTATGTTGAAAGTCTATTCTAGTATTCTCAAAAAAGACTTTAGTAGTACTAAGGATTTAGATTACTTCATATATCTTTTTAAAAATCAAAATATTTATCATATTGAACTAACTTGAAGTAAACAAATTTGGTTTAAAGATAGTTATTTAAAGAGAGATAATACTTTATTTCTGCCAGTAGTAGCACTATATGTGAAAAACCCAGTCAGTTCTGTCATGGACTAGGATGGTGGTTAAGAAATGGAAAACATCTCTCCTGGCAGGTTCTCAATTCATTTCTGACACCTGGCTGGTGCAATATTGAGCCCTTAAATTTATGGAAGATGACAGTCTGAAAATAAAGTGTTATGATTTCATCCACTGAAGCCCCTTCTGAATTTCTTTACAGCTGATTTGTACAACATTTTTGTTTTTTAGTAAAGGATTTATTTCAGAAAGTTTTCTGTAAGTGCTTGGTTATACATAGCCATGATTTTAGAAACTGCATGAAGTCTACCCAGAAACCTTTTGCATCTATTACAAGATGGGGTGTTTTTGGTTTTTCTTTGTATTTGATGGGTAATTTAATCTACACATGGAATGCATATTTTGCTTGCATATTGTTTGTAGCAAAGGCAGTCTACTGTTGGCAACAGAACACTCTCCCACCTGCTGAAAGAACAATAGAAACATGCATTTTTGGAATGGCACTCAACAGATGAAACAGGTAGACTCCTTCCACAACCCTACACTTATTCATTTTTCTATATTGCAGTTGCCTTTAAAATGCTAGAATGGTAGAAAATTTGTCATACAGCCCCTACTGGTTACAAGGTTCCTTGTTTACTACTTCCTTTTTTATTCACTATATAAACACACAATTGCAGAAATTCCGAAACTGTTTGTTTGCATGTTCCGTAGCCAATGTCCAGAAGTTTTATTTGTTTTACTAGCTGTACTGAAAACTAGCCTACATATGTTTTTCTGTAGATTAGCAAAACTATACAGAAAATAAATGCTCAAACAGAACAAACCTGCCCAAGTTTCTTGCACATGCAATGATGCTATATAATATTTTAAAACTGGTCAGCTATGGTGCAACAGTGAAATAGCTTGATAGTAAGAACTGTACAGTATTTGCATCTCCACTTAACCTTGAATACCTTTCTGGGTGCTGTGCACTGAGAAGATCAAAGCTAGTTTGTTTAAGTGCTTTCATACTATTCTGTGTACCTACCTTATGGGACTCACAGCGGGATTTGGGGAAAAAAAGAATACTGTGTGATTCAAGCTGAAATCTCATTGGAATTAAAGTAATTTGAGTAATGGCCAGGATTTTCAAAGAGACTTAGGAGATCTCTGATTTCTCCTGCTTGAGAAAGGCAGAATTCACATGCTCTATAAGCATTAATTAGCTAGTCTAATTAAAGGTTTATAAAATGTACAAATAAATGACTCTATCTTCTCTTGTATGAAACATTCTTTGTTATAGTCTGTTATGCCTGCTTGTTAAAAGACCACCCACACGGGCAGTGTAGAAGGATTTTACTACTTGGGCATAGACTGAAGTGCATGAAATGCAGAAAATCTGCAATCACTTTGCAGTTCTGATACAGGGCTGCTTTTGGTGCAGTGCAGCATGTGCACCGGCTCAGGCACACAGGGACTTGCTCTGTTGGCAGTCCAGAAGGGCAAGTCTCAAGAAGAGTTAAATTAGAGGTGATCTATAAAGCTGTAACTTGCTGTGCTTTAGGTGAAAATAAAAGTAATAGGGGGAAAAAAGATTTTTCAAGAACATGCTTTTAATGCAGGTTTTGAGAAGTATTTGACTCTTTGGAGCTTTAAATGACAGTCAGTTTAGCTGGACCAATGCACTGACTCCACTTGATTGCAGGTTTTCTAACGGAAAAGTTTGAAATGTTTTTATGTGGTATGGGAGAGCTGTACTCAGTACAAAGTGTTTTAATGTCTGGGCAAAATCTGTAGCAATAGAGATGGGATGTGTGGATGGTCCACATTTAAGATTGTTAAAATCAGTTGTGAAGTCTCTATCTTATCCATTCTATATTTCAGTTTATTCTTTAGAGGGATAGAATTTGAAGGGGAAGAAAAAAACAAAACCCAAGACCCACAAACCCAACTAAATTAGCTGCTTAACAGAGATTACTAGAATGTTGTAATTGCATACAATTATCTGTAAGTAGACAGAAAAAAATGTGCTGTTGGAGATGTAACACGAAGTTACTTCAGACCATTGTTCTTTTCTACCAGAACAGGCTGTGATCAATTATGTAAAATCAGAATAATATGAAAGCATAATTTTATTTGCTGTATCTTAAGACGATAAATTAGCTCTCACAATTTATTGAGATACTGTGTATTTTTACATGGTACTGATCATTGTGGGAGAAAGTATTTTGAAGAAACTTACAAGAACTAGATTTATTTTTCTGAATTCCATGCCAGTTCTGTCCAATTATATTTCGAGTAGGGGGTGCCCAGTACCATTGCCAATTACTGTAGTGGTCTGGTCAAGACCTAGATATTCAGCCATGGCTGAGGAAGAAGTCAAAACTTCTGTGGTGAGAGAATGGCTTAGCAGCCAACTAGTAATTTCTGTAGATGTTTTAAGCTAATTTGCAAGAGGGGTCTTGTCTGGCTTTTTTTCTCCTCAGCTTTACATAATAACTCTGACCTAAAGAAACTGATGAAACCTCCAAGTCTGGACCTGACAAAGCTCATCAGGACAGCCTGCAGACATTTTGAACCAGTATAATTCATTCTTTGTAAGCACTGAACTCACTTCTGAGAGAAAGTCAGAAAACTTGTTTGTTCTATAAAAAACATTGTCTCAGCAATGCAGCACATAGATTTACAATTACCTTTTCTTCTTGTAGCTTGGCATATTGATCTTTGGTCACTGCACTGTACAGTAGCCTGTCATCAGTGAACTGTTAAACTGGCATTTCTCTTTTAGAACAAGTTAACAGTGAAATCCTAGCTCATTAATGTGAGTTTCCCTATTGATTTCTGTAGCACCTGGACTTCTCATAGTATGAATAAGTTTTACAGGCTAGAATAGCTACATGTTAATCACTTTGTAATACCTGCACCTTTAGAGAAGCACTAAATGTGTACTTCGTATAATTTCATTTTTTTTATAAGTGATGGCATTTCTGAAGAGGAAAACATAAATAAGTAGATAAAAGCTGAATAAATTCAAATAAGACAAGAAATGTCTGCCAATGATGCTAAAGTTCTGAAAGCATATTTAAAAAAAAAATGTGTTGGAAGAATAAGGAATGAGATCATCACATTTAATGCAGGAAGAATAAGTGACAGTAAAAAGAGGAACTGCTGAATATGAATGTAAACTATGCATATGATATATATTGTGGGGTTTTATTTGGTATTTTTTTCTTGTGCTGTGCAGGACGTATTTTGTCCATAGTTCTCATACAGAGCTTTCAGTAGTCTGGAGTTAGCCCCTTTTTAAAGATAAATCATGTTGTCTCTCAAAATAAACACAACAAAATGTAGAAAGAGACTGTGTCATTGTCTAAGAAATACAGGTGGAAGAAGACATAACCAAGTATACTTAATAAAAATAGCAAGTATTGCTAGTGCAGGTGAGGGTAAAGAAATGTTAAAAGCTAAAAATGTGAGTATTCACTGGGAAGCTAAATGTAGTATAAGCAAATCAAAAGGCCTCTCAGAGTTTCACGTCTTATAAAACAAATGTTCCTGTAAAGCCTGTGTAAATCTAAAGAAAGAAAAATAGAACATTTGTCGAAAGTGCTTCTCAGTTGCACGGAGACAGACAGTAAGTGTCATTTTCAAAGAAAAACATATTTCTCAAAGAAAGTAACAGGCAATTATTAAATTGCCTTTTATGGAAAATTTTGGAAAAGTTCTTAACATTCATTGTGCACTACCTATCTCATTTTAGAACTGGCCAGCTTGCACATCCAAGCACTAAACATTGTACAATATAATATTATTTATGATGTTTCCAGTAAAGGGAAAAAGGATTATCTTTTTTTAAGCATTAAAATCAAGTCAAAACTCCATTATCTGCAATGAAAACAGACTGGAAGAAGCTCTCTTTCCTAGACTGAGGAAGAATTTAATTCCATTGCTTTCGAAGCTTGGTGTGCCTCCTGTGACTGGCTCTCCCAGAACTTCTCTGTATGCACACTATGCAAACACATGGAGCCAGTTCAGGTGTCGCATCTGGGTCTGCCTGACCTAGTGAGATGTTGTGGAACCAGAAGTGTTGGCAGGGCATGGCAGGCATGCCCAGCAGACTGGCTTCACTTCGGCACATTACCAGACAATTTGTGTCCTACTTGGCTTCTCCGGAACCGCATTCTGGCAGCACTCCAGAGCTGGCATCATCTTGCTGGACCTGAGCTGGCCTGGTCTATATAATTCTTTTGTCTGCTCATGGCACCCATAACCCAGGCGCTTACATACAAAGCCAGGCTGCACGCAATGCATGTACAATTCTTTCTTATTTACAGAAATTTTTAGTATGTGATTTCAGGGGTTATTGTCTAAAGTAAGTATTTAATTTCTCTGAAATAAGGAGGAGCTTATTCCTTGATCACTGAAGTAAGCCTTGGGACTTGCAAAAAGCAAAAAGTCACATTCCTCATAGAGAAAGGAGAGCTAGGCCAAGAAGCAACACCTGAGAATAACCACTGGACAACCACTGCATGTCTAAGTAGCTGGAGTTTTGGCTCATAGAAGGTTTAGCTCCTTTCTGCCACTGTGTTAGTGTTAAGTGACAAGCAGAACAGGCCTTATTTTCTCCAGCTGTTTTCAGTGAGGCATGTGAAAAAGAAAACACTACAAAACCTAAACATATAGATGGCACCAAAAATTTGTTAAGTCAGTTTGCATTCTCTTTTTTGTTAGCTTTATCATTGCTGCTATGACAAGGCGCAGAGATAATACTGTCTGTCTTAGTGTACATTACAGTATTTTTAAATGCTATAGGTGTTAAAAATTGTGGTAGGAAAGGAGAATTTGTCTTCGGTTGACCTTGCCTTTTGATCCTTTCAATTTCAGCTGGACCAAAAGGGAGGAGGAAAGCCATGAGAAGCATGGCAGCAAACATGACTAGGCCTCACATTTCAGGAACAGAAGCATTTTGGTAAACAAGAAAGATAGCAGTTAGGGTCACCACTGGCTGAAAAGATGCAGGATGAATTTAACTGTATTGCCAGGGAGTCCATGCAGGGGAGAGATACCACAAATGAAAATCAAGAATAGGTTAAGACTCAGAAGATTTGCAGGTTGCAGTACTGCTTGTTTTTGCAGAACTGCTTTGGTTTCTGTCAGAGATAGCTTGTTCTTTAGTCTTCATCTATTTGTTCGGTACGTTTGCTACCTCCAGTCACTGCATTGATGGGGACCTCATCTACCTATCTATCTGTAATGAATCAGCAGATACCATGTACTGGATAAAAGAAAGGGGAGGAAAAAATTGTCTTCTTAATGATATCCTAGTTAGATGGAAGTGAACTGTCTACATCACAATCTAGATTAGGCACCGATGTTTTCTAAAAATAAACTTCTTAAATATGCAGTTTTAATTTTGCTGTACTTAGAAACATTAAATTGTCATTTGCCTTGACTTCTGCTGGTATTTCTGATTATCAGTTGTTACGCATACTCAGACCTGCCCTTGCAAGGCAGTTCCACCTTCTCCTGGCTTGAGTAGTGTATTTTGCAATCAACATCATTATTTTGTATTTTTTCTCGTAACCTTTTTACTAGGTCACCATCTGTTACAGCAGCTGCATGTTCTGTGTGAAGTAGACAAGACACTGATTTTGTATTTAGGAACACACACGTGTGAGAACCTAGTGTCCCCTGCTGAGCAAACACCTTAGCTGAGCATAAAGCCAGTGAGGAATACCACCTTCTAAACTACTGCAATTACTCCCTGCAACCCTGGGGCTCTTTATTGTTCTTGAAACCAACTGGCATCAACTGCAATAGTAAGCAATAATGGAATGTTTACAAATGTGTAACTTAGAGGTGTTCAGCACAATGGGCATGCCAAAGTGCTTCCAGTTTTGGAAGCATTAAGTTAATCAAATACAAGGTTTGTCTCCGCAGTTCTTGTGGAATAAAGACTATAGATGTTTTTCCTTGAAAGTTACCACAGGATTTGTCTTTAATATCTTACAGGAATAGATGCACAGAATGATCTGAAAAAGTGAAAGAATTAAATGGCTGATGCTAATATGCAGCTTTCCGTGAGAAGCACAGATTTAGACAATGTCAGTGAAATACACATGCTGAAGTAATGCTTAACATTTAACAGATAATGGTAGAATAAATCTGTGCAAAGCCTTCTGTGAAGGTAGCAGTAATATCACTGATTTAGGATGTACTCTACATACATTTGCAGCAAGTGTCCGTACAGGAGACAATAACTAATCTATTCTTTGTGCAAATAATGCATTGGGAAGTGAATTGATAGCTACTTCTTCATTATATGAAATTATGACTTGTTTGAGAAGATATCAGTTTGGAGTTTGATGTACCATTTAAAACTACTTTTTGCTTATAATAGCTTGTAATATAGTTGGAAGGATTTACTTTATAGAAGTACCACAAAATTAAAACTAACCAGCCACAAAAACATCTCCTCTCCCTGCCCTTCTTTTAACTTGAAATAACAAGTGTGTAACAGACGTCACCAGCAGTTTACACTCTTAAACACTTTCTTAATGACGTTGATCAACAGGTAGGTACAAGTAGGTACAGTTACGGCTGTATATGCCAGCCACATATATGGAAAATGAGTTACCCTATGCAGAAGTCTGTCTCATCTGGTTTTTATACATACATAAATCATGTGTATGTATTAAAAAGTATCTATTTCCAAGCATATATACATAAACAAAATTATGTATACAATTATATGCATTTGTATATATTACTAACAGTAGTTAACTTTTAAGTAGTTCAGGAAATCAGCTTGACTCTGCAGCATCTCATGATATGACAACCTGCTTTTAATAATAGAATAAAAATGCAGATTTCCATGCAGGTGTGCAGATTAAGAGGACCTCACTGCATCTGGAAGCATTCAAGTGACTGCTATGGGAGCTAGCTGCAAGTGTGTCAAATGAATACCGTGCAGCAAGGGGACTAGTTCTGCTTCAGGCACCTATGGACCATAAATGCCAATCTGGAACTTTCTGATAACTGTATTTTTTTCATAGCAACTATCAATTCACATGAATAATCAGTTTTCCTCAGTCATATTCCTTTTTTTCTTTCTTTTTCTTCTTTTTTTTTTAAAGTAAGAACTCATCAGAAGAAACCCTCTTTTTCTTTTAGCTGCTTTTTCAAATAATTTCAAATTAGTTCATGACTCCACACAGACTTACTTCATCTGCAGGATGACAAAAGCTTTCTTGATCTCATGAATGTAATTTTCTTTTAATGAGAACTCTTGAGATTTCTAACATGAGCAGCAAATTTACAAAAATGGTTTCTTTGTTTTTAAGATTCATCTCATGAAATACTACTAAATTGGGCCAGGCATGAAAGTTTCAGGCTCATATCTCTAGAAAGAACATAACTTATCATTCACTAGTAATAACATATTTTAGTAACATTCATGTTAAATCTCTAAGCATCCCTGTTTGCCTCTATTTGGAACTACTGTAGTAGAAATGAAATACTGGTCCCATGTTTCAGATGAAGCTAAAAGGGAGTCCTGTGACTAAACTATGCTGGATGTGATTTAAAGAAAGGTTTCACTATGCATTTTATAGAGCTATTAATAAAATTATTTAAAAATCAATAATAAGATTTATGAGGCTTCTTAATTTTATTGGTTTGGGTTTTTTTTAGTACAAAGAGTAAGTCATGTTAGGCACAATATATTTTCTACTTTCATTACTGAAAATGCCCTTTTCTGTCTTTGAATAGCCAATGCTCATAAAAGAGAAGGATGAAGCTATTTTTTTGGAATGTTGTTTTCCTATCACAGTTTTAATTTTCATTTAGAGTCCCGAAGAGTTTATATGGTGTATCCACCCCTAATTTCTCTCTTACTCCTCCACATACCTTGCAAAAATTGTTCAACTTATCTTTTTATAAAAGAAATAATAAAAATCCATCATTATTTATTTGCCCATTATGCTTGAAGATTTCAATGCAAATGAACTGTATGTAGCAGCTTTGTGATCATAATCACTGTCATGCTAAACCCCCAGTGCTCATTTGTAATATGTAACCAGTGTTAGATTGATTTTCCTCTGGTGGGATAATATTTAAAATAGGGTTTACAAGATTTCAGTGACTAGCTGGCATTTTCTTTGCCATCCACAGGGATTTTTCCTCTGTCTTCAAACGTAACAGAAGTGATTTTAATTATTATTTCATTGCTGTTAGTAATTTAATCTTCATGAGATAATTGCAGGATGACTCTTAGGATGACTGATAAGAATTCATCTACCATACATCAGAGCAGAGATAGTTTTCTCTGCTGGAGTTAGAGCTATCAAATTCCTCCATGGAGAAGTAAAGACTACTAGAAAATCAAGGTTTTTCTGCTGCTAGAAGATTATGGGAAATAATTTAGAAAGCAAAGAGAAGTGCTCCTTAGGTAATTTCTGTTTCATAAAACTTTTTGAACTCTAGATTAATTTATGCTGTTTGTTATTTCAGGGTGCAGAAGACTTGGTGATGGGGGAAGGCACGTAGAAGAAAAACTAAGCAACAAAAGGAAAAGGTCAGGTAGAACAAATCATTAGACTTATTAAGAAAGAAAACTGAATTCCCTTATGCAGGTTGTTCCTCTCAAATAAATTTTTCCTTCGCATTGAATTTGTGGTGCTGCAGTACTGGGCTAGACTAGACTAGACTGGAGACCAGTAGCATCAGGAAATCCAGTGGTAACTCTTGCCGGTTACTCAGTTACAGGGTCCCTCTCATGAACATTTGGAGAACATATGTCTGATCTGATTTACCTAAAATCCTGTGTACCAACTCTGTTTTTCTAAGAGCAAAAGCTGCAGCATCATTCAGGGCTAGTAAGTAGTACTGGATTTTGTAAAATCTGAAAGTTTAGTGACAGAGATTCAGGTCACTGTTCTTCAGGTCTATTCTTGTACTCATGAAATAAAGGACATTTTAGCAGACGCTGATACAAAACAGGAAACCTCTTACTACAGGTTTCAATTCATTAAAGGCTTTCCCAGTTGGCAGTATGGGAATAAAAGCTCTTATAAATGGATTGCGGGAGGGAGGGGGTGTGTGTGTGTGTGTGAGGGAAGAATACAAGGAGGAAATAGTTACATGAATTAATGAAGAGTGGATGAAATTCATCAGTTTTAAAATAGCTGACATGCTGAATAAACTTACTTAAGAAAAGATGCTGTCTTCCAAGAGATAGGAGGAAGAATGTAATGTAGAACCTGTAAAACAGCTATTGAATAATACAAATAAGGAAATGCTTGAGAAGTTTTAATATTCAATAAGTTGCCAACATTTGCGCTCCCTTTAAGATGCTAAAATAAATCATTCATGAACTTTCTGAACTTCTGAGAATTAGTTTGATAAAGAAATGAAAGTCACTGAAAAAAGGGGATGAAATCAGCAGCATTAATATTTTTCCTAAATTTTAAACTTGAACAATTTAGTGCTACCTTGCCATTGTTTGTACCTTTGCACCAGCTGGTGTTACTGTTCAGACTTGTACTGTGATTCATACACAGAGCACACTCTAAAACTGCATATATAAAAGAGACTGTTGCTTCCCTTGTAGTTTCCTACTAAGAAACCAGGGGAAATGTGGCATATGCAATCAGTTAACTCTGTGTTATGCCAGGGGTGTCAACAGAACAAACTGATGGGTTTTTTTCTGTGCTGAATTAGAACAGTGTTACTTCCACAAGTGTCTGCTACTTGCAGAAAGGCAGAAAATGTTGGCAACTATTTGGAACTTATAAATTATGATTTACAAGAAGTTACCTAGAGTGCTTGATTGGGAAGTTCTTCACATCTTTGTTCCCTATCTTCTATATTTGTTAGTCATTGTATTTCTACTCATTCTTTACTAGTGATCATCCCCTGATAATCCAGTGTGTGGACTTCATGTCAGTAGTCAAAATAATTTGTCCTTTTGGCTCCTTCTTATTGTTCTAGATTTTTTTTTTTTCCTTTATTTTCATCCTTTAAGGTCTTACCAGAAAATGCTTAAAATCTGTTCAGGTGAGCAACAGAAAAGGAGTATCTCTCATTTGAATAGTTTTTTTTCTGAATAATGGATAAGTGACACATACCCTAAAAAGATCAGAAGTGCTCTACATGCTATTCCATAATAATTAAAGCAGAGCTGAAGTTCTGTGTTTATAAATTGTAACTCCCTGAATTAAATGATACCAGTTAAATATATTTTAAGAAACTTGTAAGAGTTGGAAAAAAAATAAATCACTCATACACTTCAAAAATAGGTCTAGCCATGATTAATGCAGCATTGTGTTTGTGAATGGATAAATAATTCATTATTCAGTGAAATAAGTCATCTGAATATTCATAGATATTCTGTTACATGTGAATTAAGTAAATATAAATGGATCTTTGGGGTAATGTTACCATTATGGCTATGCTTTATAGTGTCTACGTGAGAAAATAAATTTGTGAGGAAAAGAGCAAGGTGAGGTCAAGCTGTGGAAAAGGCAATCAAAACCTTTGTGAGGGGACATTAAATGGACCTTGAACATACTCATATCTTGATAACAAGGAAAGATTTTGTTTATCTTTTTGTTGACATTTCTTTAAAAATCTCACACTTGTCTGAAAATGTGGTTGTTAATGATACCTGAATATGGTGGTGACAGTAATGCTATCTTAAATCAGCATATTGGATAAATTAATCATAATTTTGTACAGGGAAATGAGAGGGTTTTTTTTCTCCTTCATCCCTTAATGCAATCACATGTATAGAAACATTATATATGTACATATTTTTATTGTATACTTCTCAAGGTCTTATTTAATTTGTTTGGAAAGGTTTATATACAACTGATAATGAATGACATAAGACACATTACCAGGCAGGCAACCATTGCTTTTGACTTCTTAGAACAATTGGGGAAGAGAGGAATCTGGTAAATTTTTGGTTTGGATTTCTTTCTTCTTATTTTGATGCCAAAGCTTGTTTAATATACAGTGCTTAGTATTCCTTAGTTATTCCACACGTAACATCTGTGAAAATCCCAGATCACTCATGAATGACCCAAAGAGGACAGGACACATAAGATTTCGTATTCCAGATCTTTTTAAACCAAAGCCTGAGCAGGTTTTAGAGTGAAATGAAATGTGACACCGCCTGTGAACTGAGTGAGAAGTAATGGAAGAGAGGATGAAGCCTCTTGCTTTCTTTAGTATCTCCTTTTTATGACATATTTCTCCCTCTGTAACAAGCATTTACATTTTGAGAAGCCAGAAGTCAAGTCATTTTCTATAAACACATACTGGTAGGGAGGTGTGAACTCCTTTGACATCATTTTGATCCTATTTGAATTGTCAGTGGTTAAAAGTTCACTGCTACCATTCTGAATCCTTTAAGAAAAACTGAAGTCAAAGAGAAGAAGCAGACAGAAAAGTTCAAAGTGGGGAAAGAGGGAGAATAAGGGGAAGCAATAGAGAGCTCTCAAGTAAATCATGGTGAGTGGGGAGACTCAAGAAGAAATGGGGAGGTAACAGGGTGGTAATGACTGACATTCTCAATTTGCAATTAAATGTGAATACCTGCTTATATAGGTTATCCTTCTATTCCTGTCTATTCATGCGGGTCACCTCCTATGCTGGTATACCTTCCCTGTGAGTAGGATAGAAAAGTTTTTGCCTCCCCAAGAAGTAGCAAAGTTTTCTATTAAAGAGAATAAATAGTGTTGTGGGGGGGAGGGGGGTCTTGTTCATGTTGTGTGTGTGTTGATTTGTTTGAGTTGGGTTTTTATTTTTTTATATGTTTATATATATGTAGGCATATATATACACACATACACATATATTATATGTATATAAACTCATAATGATTTAGGTTGCAAAGGAGCTTTAAGATCATCAAGCCCAGTTGTTAACCTGGCACTTCCAAGTCCACCACTGAACCACATCCTCAAGTGCACATCTACACATCTTTTAAATACCTCCGGGGATGGTGACTCAGCCACTTCAGGCAGCCTATTCCAGTGCTTGACAACCCTTCTGGTGAAGAATTTTTTCCTAATATCCAGTCTAAAACTCCCCTGGCACAACTTGAGGCTGTTTCCTCTCGTCCTACCATTTGTTACTTGGGAGAAGAGACTGACCTCCACCTCACTACAACTTCCTTCAGGTAGTTATGGAGAGTGATAAGGTCTCCCCGAGCCTCCTTTTCTCCAGGATAAACAACCTCAGTGCCCTCAGCTGCTCCTCGTAAGACTTGAGAATAAATGTGTATACATACATATAATATACATATGTATATGTAATGCGTTTTGCATGAATATGTATGCATATATTTTCAGAAACCAGATATTCTTACTTTGTTAACTGGCACCCTTTTAGAATGGCAAGTTGTTGCCTGGGACTGTTGCCCTATTTCAGGGCCTATTTTTAAAGACAATATCTAGATAACAAATAACAGGTAGCAACTTCTGTTTATGTATGCTGGTGGTTTTAGGGTCATGTAGAGCTAAAGGAAAGTTTGTACTTTGTAAACTTTATTTTGAACACAATGCAAGTGCAAGTCTAAAACATTGCTGGAATTGACATGCTAATTACTATTTTATGTCATGTTAGCATACGTTTAGTGTGATCATTATGTTTTTTTGTAATTCATATGTTCTTATAGTAGCATTTACTAGTACTACAGAGGTGACATATTTTACAAGCTTCATAGAGACCATGATTTCTTTAAACCAACAAAATAATGTTAATATAAAATAAGTAGTCTATTATGTGTTATTTTATAGCGGTCCACAAAGAGTGGACCCTTATGGTGGGTAAATCACTTGTCTACATACATTTCCAAGGTAGTATGTAGCTGTCAGAGTGCCTACTGAGTATAACACTGCCAGGTCCTGGTTATCAGAAATATGTCTTCATGTAAGTTAGCAGGGAATTAAAAAAATCACTTACGCTTCTATGCCCTCTGTTTGACACTAAGTTTAACAATTCTGTTTACCATGGATTTTATAACTTCACCTAATAATCTTCAAAACTGAATTCTCAAACAGCTCTAAGTCAGGCTGAAAGAGGTCTTCCAAAGAGTTGAGCTCCCTCTTGTTGGATATACACTCAGCTGTGGTTTAATCTGCTCTAGAGGCTAATTGGGTAACTGGAAACAAGAACGAACCCCATCACGTCTCAAAGAGTCAGAATGTACAATGGTGTGGTAAATGAGTGTCAGGACATTAGGGTGATTTTATACTTTCCATATTTCAGAGGGGAGTGGAGTCTTTTGCTTGACTGGAGAGACAGGACCTCTCAAGCTGAAAAAAGGTCTTGGTAGAGACAAAGTTGAGAACTTCAGCTCTATGTAATTGAACTGATTGAAACACTGTCTTGTTTTAGCTTGGTTTAAGAGACTAAATATTAATCTACGATGCACCCCAAAAGAAAGCAGCGCTGTACTCAAAATAACTACGGAGGGTTAAATTATGTAGAAACCAGCTGACTTACTAGTCATGTGGGAGACAATAAGGGGGGGGGCGTTTAGTGTTTCCTGTAGTGTATGTGAACTAATCCATCGCTCATCTAATTTCTTAAATTGTCTTAGAGGTTGAGAATAGCATTTTAATTACGTTCCTCATTTACCTAATTTAGTTAATCAAATATTAAAATATTACTATGACAGATACTGCAATAATATGAAAGCATTTAGTATCAAATATCACTTCATTAAAAGCAAGTTTTAATTTTTCATACTCCTCCTGTGTCTCACAGTAAGCAACAACAATACTAGAAAATCAGTAACAACAAAAGGCATTGATTCAGGTTTCACATTTTCTTCTAGCATGTGGCAAATGCTACTACATTATATAATACCAGAAGTCAAGAAGCAGGTGTAGTTTCTTCATATTTAGATCTGCCAGTCTAAAATAAATTATTCTTAACAAAACTTATTTTTAGAAAACAAACAGCACTGGGCAAAGTGGCTTAATACAGAAGCCTCAAGCTGACATTCACCAGAATCTACCAGAAGAAAAGATAATTCTGCCTTTCTCTGCTTACTGTTGGAAGTTTGCAGTGCTATCCGATGGTTACATCTACTGTTAGAGCTTGTAATACTTCTCAGACACCAAAGATGCTTTAGTAATCTTTGTATCTATTCTTTAGAATTTCTAGATCTAGCTTTTGATAAATTGGGTCTTGTAATTGTGTTTTCATGAGAGGAGGATACTTGGAATCCAAATATCCCCTTTCTGTCTTATCTAATGTACAGAACCCAAACTCTCACTCTTTGGAGGCCTTCCGGTGGATTGGGTTTGGGTCTGCCTTTACACTATTGACAATTACTTTTGTGTCATTCTAAAACAGAGCCTAAAAATTAAAGGCTCTTATGTATGTAGAGACTCATCAGTACTCTGACAATGGACAGTGGTTTCTTTCATTTTCATTACACTACTACATAAAGCTCTTGAGGTTGACAGCGGAAAGTTAGAATTGGCTGCCAGGTTGGTTAGAGGAGGAGGAACACTACAATACGAATAGCAATGATTTTGTCAAATGTATAAAAGAGATGCATGTAATGGTGAACAAGAGATAATGATACATGTATCAAGATGTAAATTTACTTAATTAAAAGACAATAATTTAAAGTCATTGGAAAAATTGATGGAGTGTAGTAGCTGTGAAGAATTTTTCCTGTTCCTTAACTGAAGCAGCATTGGCTGGGCAGACATAACACAGCACCATGTATACCAGCTAGGTACAACCCTGGAAAATTGCTTGTTCTGCAGCAAGAAAGCTAGATGATAAGCTATGTAGTGTGATATGAATTTAGTTGCTTGAAAAATGAAAGTTAGTTTGAGAACTCTGATACACTAATTTCAAGATAGCCAATGAAGAAAAATATCATGGTAATTGCCCAGATGTCAATTTAAACTTGGCTCATCTGGCAAAACTGTTACTGGCATAAGAGTGTCATGATTTCACTCAATAAATGCTTAATAGGTATTATTAGGAAATCAGCTGGAGCATTTTGGAACAGAACAATTCAATGAGGCCATCAAGGGAAGAATAACCTCCAGTAGAAGAGTTAGTAATAGTTGCAAGTAACTTGTTACTAGCACTCTAAATTTTGATATATTTGCCTGTCTCATTCATCTTGGAAGATATATAGGACATAAAACCTACTTTTTTTGTCATTTTGCTAATACTTAAGTATTGGATAATGTACATGAAGATCTAAATGATAAATATTGGCTTTTGATACAAAGTTGTAGGGCACTGAAGTTTTCTTCACCGAAATAATTATCAAAAAAATATAAAAGGCAGAAATGAAGCCAGTCTGAATTCCTTTTTGACATAAAAGAAAGAGATTACCAATTTAAATTACATTTTCTAAAAGTAATTCACAATAAACTGCTACTTAGAGCACTAACTTGCCAGTTAAATATAACTGCTGTAATCCCTTATATTAACCTGGTGACTGCATGTTTTGTAGTAAATATAAAATTTAATAGTGAGAATGCCAGAAGAATCTTTTCTAGTAAAGTAAGAACTAAAGCTGAGAATCCATAAAGATTTTCTTTAGCTAAGTGGTAATTTTCTGATAATATCCACATTTTATAGCATGTCTATGTCAGAGTGTCCTTACACATCTTAGTTTTTGACATAATTATACCTTATTTCATTTAGCACAGTGATGCTTTGTCTGTGGCATGAAAAAGAATGAGCAAATGTCACTGCAGAAAGTCTGCAATCTCAAGATTCACCCACACTAAAAATACTGGAAGCTTTGCTACTAGTCTACTTGTAATATCTTACATCCAAAAAACACTGCAGTATTTCCCAAGCAGAAATATTCCAATGGTATTGGCTGAAAAGCAAGACCAAAATCCCAAAACCATGTACCAGTTAAGCTCTGTCTTTATAATTATGTGCTTTCCTCTGCTTCTTTTTATTAGCCGTTACTGTACTTTTACCTCTCAAGAGAAATTATCAAAGTCCTCATTTCTTCCACCCTGAGTTTTAATTGTTACTTTTACTATTGCATCAGTCCCAATTCTAAACCCAAATCTTGATGTTCTTTTAAAATGATGAAAGTTCAGGGGATTTTCCTGTTTACAGACACTTCACAGAAGACACCAACAGTGGTACCAATTTAGGCTACAATTTTGTGACAGGGTCAATGCATGTAGATTGTGCATCAGGTTTGTTTAAGTACCAAAGTCATCCGCAGTCGTTCATTGCTTGACTATGTCTCACCAAGGCAGTTTGATGCAAGGTGGCTTTTTGATGGCAGAGGAGACTATTTGAGAGCAAGTGACATTAATTTGTTCCGAATGGCACTGAAGTCCACATGTTGTGGGTACATAGCAGTCTCAGCATTAGACTCAGAGAGGTGTTGGATTCACTAGTGTCCTTGCCAGGCTTACATCTAAAATGTTTCTCAACCTGACTGTTTACTAATAAAATCTATAAGCGCTTGAGTATGTTTCATAAGGAAGATGAGAATACCAAATAGCCTGAAGCTTGCAGGATTCTCATGGAAAAAACAAAGTTCTAACTCTGGCTTCAGTTGATATTTCACTATTAATGCAAAGTCCACCAGCTTCCACAGCTCCATTTCAGGGTACTAACACTACAGTACACTGGTAAAAATCTGATACCACAGCGGCAGATACAAAATACACATTTCAAGCCTCCTCGAGATTAGGCAGGGAGCTAAATCCTAAATTTGGACCTATTTTTTCTAATTCCATCTTAGTGGCTCTGATAATTGGATTAATCGGTATGAAGCTACTCGGGTGTTTTTTGAGAGAGCACAATATCTGGCTTAGACCCAGCTCAAAGGCAATGCTCAGCACTTTGAATCCTTGGAGGAAATGGCTATCTTTCTTCAGCCCAGAATTAGGTATCAGTATTTCTAGGAGAGGATGGACTTAGGCCTCCACTTCTATTCAGTGAATGCAACTGGCTACTTTCAGACTGGTTACTGTAGCAATCATTTCTGAACATCTTGCAGTCCCTCTGGATACCACAGAATAGACTTGGTACCTATTTCAGGACTGTTATTTCTGCTAGTGATTAGGGAATTAATGAATATCTGCTCCCTGCAATTTAGTCTGTGTTCTAATAATACCAAAGAAAAGTCTATATTTCATTTCTCTGTGTTTTTCAAAGGATATTTTCCTTGCCAGGTTTTTCTCTTGTCTGTTCTTCACCTTCTAATACCCATGATGTGAAACTATTAAGTACAAATTTAGAAATATTTCTTGTAGACATTTAGTGGGGCTAGTGAGCAAATACTTTGGAAAAGTGAATAATTTAATAGCTTTTAATCTCTTTGCTCACTGTTGTCTGTGAATATATTACTTTTCCTCAAAATATAGTTTTTATTAATTTTTTTCCGCTAAGATACAGCTACGCAATGTAGTATAAGATGTAACTGAAGTATATTTACATTGATTTATCTGGCTGACATTCCTCTGTTTGACTACGCATAACTAAACTGAAAAAGAGGGTATTAGGAAAAGTCATCTGGAAACAAATCAGTGTTTGGAGGTAGCAAAACATTTTGGGACTTTGTGATATTGATAAAATAATGACTGGGCAGGTAGAAGGAAAATATCAAGTATTGGAAATAAACATCTACTTAAGGACTGACTAGCCAGCATGCAGATACTTGAGTTGGCAGGGCAAAAAATTGTACACGTGAAAAGAGCTGTCCTAGTTGTACAGAGGTTGTGTGGCAATGTGGGATTCACGTTAATGCAGGAAAAACAAATGTACTACAGCAACTTACAAGATGTGTCTCTTCTGAGAGCTAGGTAACATGGAAGATCTAGCTCAGGTATGTAGGCTGGACAATGCAGTGTATCTTGCCAAAAAAAGGGATGGTAAAAAGTACTGTTACAAGAATGATATGCACTTGAAGAAGGATTGCAGTAAGAAATCTATGTTAGCACAACAGTACAGCGGGGATAGGGTGCCTCACAAATTATGAATTTCAGCTGGATCACAGAGTGTAGACTTAACTGGAGAGGGAAACTTGAAAGGTAAAGAGATCACAAGTGCAGGTTGTCTCTGAACTACCACAGAAGTTATGTTTAGAACTAGAACAAATCTGAATTTGCCTTTGAATATTAGTTAGGTGACAAAGGTGATGAATGAATAGAAACATGGAGGTGCAACCTCATCTCAGAATTTCATTTTGATTGTTTCTAAATATAGGAATGTTTAATGTGAACAGAGTGTCTGTGCATACTGCCTCCACACTAGAGACAAATGTAACCAAGAGGCAAAAGACAGTGGGTTTTTTAACCCCTAGAGGTTGTATTATTTGTTAAACACAACAGGAATTTAAATTATTTTCCAAATACTGAATGTATATGGACTGCCCTGAGAGAATATTTAGGTCTTGGGAGCTAGAGGAAGAATATACAGATGTACAAATTACATTATGCTGTCATTACAGATGTAACGACAGCATAACAAATGTAAAATCATAACATTTTGAGACTCATTATACGTAGACGACAGTTCAGTATAGTTAAGAATACCCACATATTCTTCACCTTTCTTTGAAATACAGAAATGGTGCTTAGATGTGAACTTCATTATGGTCTCCAGTGAGACACAGCTATTCATTTTTAAACTGATTAATTTAGGTTAGTGTTGATGAAAGACTTTGTAGGACTAAACACAGAGATCTCACAGGCAAGCGTACTGTTTCATAAGCAGGTATCACCTGCTTAACTAAATGTTTATAAGTAGCCATTTTGTCAAGTTTTTTTGTATACAAAATGATAATTAAGTAGAAAATGTAAAAATGAGATTGTGTGATTCCATACGTTGAACTTGGCATTTAGTCTTTACTATGAAATGTGCTTCCTTAGGAGCACAGGTACAATTAAAGAACCATCATCTTGAACAGCAAATGGACAGAAGCATGCAGGCTGTTCTTCAGTATATGAAAAATTATAAAGAAAATGGCACCTATGGGTTTATCTAATAAAATGTTTCTTGTAAACTATAAAAGGCAGGAATATGTAACTCATGGGCTTGGCAGTCCTTCAGGAAAATTATCTGGATTTGTACAGACTGGAACCATCACTGGGAGTTACAGTCTAAACAGCAGAGTTTGGAAATTACAGGAAATAGAACAGGTTTTAATCCTAGAGATTAGGCATGGCATCTAGATCATTTGGTGCAAACTGCTGTGCTGTGGCTGTTTTGTGCCTATTGTGTGAATAAATGGAAAACAGAAATAAAATGGCTTATTGGCCATTCCAGCAGGGTGTTTTAAAATTATAAAGTAGGAATTTTTGGAGCTTTCTGTATGTGCTTTCTAGTGAAGTAATCCATGCAAAATATAATAAATTAAAATTTTTAGTTTATAATTGCTTTACTGTATAGACAGAAATTAAGAAAAACAGATGTGTTTATAATACAAAACTGAGGAGTAATTTCAGTGCTTACAAAACTGATAAAAATTAACTCTATACAATTATTACTTCATTTACATTATGTCTCTTTGAGCATGTAGAATCCAACCAGATGTCTTGTATTAATTTGAGTAGACAGGAGTGATAAATTTTCAAAGCGCTGCTGACCTTGTAGTAGCTATCACAGATTGCTATACCTGAAGATTTATCCCTTTCATTTTATGGATAATTTTATCTTTGGCTAAAGGTCAAAATCAGTCTGCTCGATAAGCAACTTAAAAGCTGTAATAACAGTTCAGTAAAGTTCTGTCATCCTGCTGCATGAAGTGATTAAATATATGTAAGTATATGATTATATTTTCTACTTACTGGTCTTCATCTGTTAAAGGAGTCTGAAAATACCCCATGCCACTGTCAGAATAGTGGATATAAATACATTTTATAACGTAGATTTACTGATGCTTGTAAGTTTTGGGCTGTGTTTGCTTTTAAGTAGATTATTTTTCATGGGACTTAACTCCGAAGTCTTAACTGTGACTTAATGCAATACTTTTTCTGAAACAATAAGATGATATTTAAATAGAGGTGTTCATCTTTTCATGTTGAACTCAGGTTTCTGAGTGCTCCCAATAGAATAATCTATCCTACAGGGTTTACTTGTATTATCCTGATTTGTATCATACAATTGTCTTAACACTACAAGGTAGGGATATAACAGTATCAGTACAAACAATACTTTTAAAGATAAATTTACTCATGATGAACTACACTAGAAAAACTAAAATAAAATTTTTAAAAAGCAAATTTTGTGCAGTGAGGAGGTTTAGTTAGTATAAATAAGGAATTGTATCTTATTGTTGATTACACTAAGTGTGTAAAATTTGGAAGTAAAACCCAATTTCTTTATGGATAGAATAGAAAAAATCTGCCAGATTTATTCATGTATACCTTTCTGCCAGGGGAAAAGTCAGGAACAATTAATCCGATAAAATTTGATTTAAATCTATTCAGATTTGTTAGAGGATTGTTTAAAGATTTCACTTGAATTTGAACTCACATTTATATCGTGTCAAACATAGATAGGTTTTATATTTGACCATGTTTTTCAGGAAAAGCTTAGCCCTTCTGTGAGGGTCTGTGTGCAGGCAACAACCCATGTGTTGAGAATCAAACATTGCAACTCTGTTATTAAGTACAATTTTACTTGGGGAGGTAGCGTTAGGAAGACTTCTTTACTTTGGCTGCACTTTTACATAATCTGTCGTGTTAAGGTTGTTGAATGAACTGAATTTATTCCACATTTAGTATAGAATGTAATTTCCTGGGAAACTCAAACTGGAAGACAAAAATCCGTTAACCTGGGCAATGTGAATTATTTATATAAAAAATGTATTACTAGAAGCAAAGGTGAACTTAAAAAACCTTTCTCATTGGAATCCATTTACTCAGTTGCTCAGATACAGCATACTAGTACATGCTAGTATGTGTTTAAAGGTACAATACAAACTCCCATACAAGTTGACAAGGTGGCAGCGGTGCAGCCTCAAAAGAAATCTTGGAGCTTCAGCTTGCTGTGCCTTTTTACTTGGCCTAAATCCCTTGATCTGCATTTTAACCTGGGATGCTGCAGAGAAGCACAGCGGAGGGCTGAGAACACTGCGTTTGAGGCATCTGCAGCTTTCTCTGGCCTAAAGACTAAGGAAGAAAACTTGATGTTCCCTATAGTAGGCCAGAACATGAACAACAGGGACAAGCAATGCATAAAGGGAACCTTTGTAACACTGATGATATATGCAGCATTCAAAAGCATCATACGGGTTAAAAGATTTTATGTAGGAAGCTGGGGCAAGGAAGCAAACCCATCAGGCCTAAACAATGATTCCTGCCAACATCATTCTTGTGCTTGTATATTCACTTCTATTCAGGTTTCTTTACTGTGCCCTTTCCTGATGGTTGAGTGCTTGGCATAAGCCCTGCCAGCACATTCAGATCTTTGAGGGAGCAACACTGAGCTTCTCTTGTCAGAAATCCTGCTTCTTCAATGCCCTAGGCAGGTCATGAGTGAGTCTGATAGCTGCCCAAGCAGCATGGGCACAGATTAATGATTACCTTGTCCAGTTTCTGGCCATTCTAACACAGCCCTGTGCGGCTGCTGGATGCCATCCAGTCAGCAGTTTTCCATTCCAGGAAGCTGTGGCTAGCTGTGAAGAAGCACAAATCACAGCTATCTGTGCTTGGCCTGTGCAGTAACAGCCCATGGTTGAAAACCAGTCAAACAGAAACCGAGGGATTTGGCAATCCTGTTTACACTGGTGTCTGACATCTCTGCTGTTCGTTAGGGCACTTGGCTAAACATGCTGAACATTTCTGTGATTATAGCGTGATATTTCATTCATATTAATGAGCCAAGTTTATGCTGTGTGGAGATCTACTGTACCAAAAAAAAGTAATTCAAACTAGTGCCTGTTAATTAATGTTATTCCAGCTACTAATTTAGTGCCTGTTTCTTTGATATAATCTGCCCAAATTCTTAACTGATTATACATAACAGATCCAACCCATTTGTTGTGACTGATGAAATCAGGGGCTTTTTAATGGTAACAAATGTCAGCTATTAGATTTGAACCTCTGACCTTCTACTTGAATCTTGTGGGAGGTTCTTTAACTCAAGGCTTCAGTGGGGAAAGAAAAACCCTTCCCAAAGTAATATGAAGACAGATGCGACCTGTACAGTTCTGCACACTCTTTTTCTTTTAATCTTCTCTATCACTGCGCTGTCAGAATATATTTAATATCATGTAAATTCTGATGGAAGAGAATTAGATTAGTTCTATATCCAGTGAATGACTTCAGTGTTTTGGAATAGTGAAGTCTTGTAGAATTAAGTTGCTGGCCCAGCATGCCATTAGCTTCAGATTATTAATGCAAATTTAAGTACATTAGCACAGAATTTAATGTAATAGAGCCTATCGTTCTTCAAAATTCCTATGAGTTAGATGAACAAAGCTGTCAAAGAAAAAGAGCCTAGTAATAGCATATATTTACGTTTACAAGCTCCCACGTAGTAAATCAGTTTGTTACTTATCGACTGCTGGATTGGGCAAAGTTGACAAGGTGGGGGTCAGCTGTCCCAACAATTCGTGGCATACATCAGTGTAGTAAACATCTTTTTTTCACCCAAGCTAATGGTCATGCACATATGGTTTCCTGTGCCCTCACATAGGCAGGGGAGAGACCATGTGTACAAGGCTTTTGTTGGGAAGAGGCCTAAGATCCTCATCCATTTCCATTTGCTGCTTCTGCTAAGGGACATTCATGTTCCCACTGCAATGCTGTGGGATTCCTGAAGAACCAGGAAGTATTGCACAGAGCATAGCAATAATGGCAGCACAATGGTAGGGCAACAGAGGATGGAAGTTAAAGGGAGTTTGGTGGTTTGAGATTTAGTCTTCTGTATAAGTCTTCACCTTAATCCTCACTGTTTTCTTGTCCACTTACTCAATAGGATAGCTTTGGGTGTGGGGAGGAAATCTTCAGAAGTGACATAAACTGTACTTTTGACTTGTGCCAAATGCAGCAATATGGCATAACTTTGGCAGCCATGATTTCTAAATCTGAAAACTACTAGTGTGCTAAAACAATAAAATAAAAAATGAAAAGGTTTACAGCTGCTGTGTATCAGATTCAGTGTGTAAATCTGAAATACGCCAGTAAGAAATACAAAAATATCAGTTGCACAGAACTGACTTATCAGAACAGTGCAGCTCAAAACTGAGAATCAAAGATGGCAAGACACATTGATGTACATTTTTCATGGCCGGAAGAATCATTTCTAGGATAGAGAAATAGAATATAAAGTAGTCATATACCAAGGATCCATGACCTCCAGGAGCATATTTTTCTTCTATGCCTGTTTATCTGAGATGCTAATTGAGGGTAAAATCAGCAATTATTGTGGTTGATTGACTAGCATCAGAACAGGGTTTAGCAATTACAAATGCCAGAAATATAAGAGCTGACATATTTGTACATATATGGGGTTTTTTTGGACATTCAGGCCACATCTAATACCAAATAAAATTAGCTCCAAGGTCATTCATCAGTCTAGAGATGAAGATGTTAGTGGTTTTCATGAATACCAGGTCACAATATTTTAAGTAAATCGTCTACCACCAAATGTAGTTTAAGGGAACCCAGTAATATGTGACCCATAACTCTACTGAATGCTTGTCTAATCTTGCTTGCAATTAATGCTTACCCAATAATACTACTGCTTATAAATGACCTGCATTAACAAAGGAAGTGAAATATGATGAAGCAGTTAGTTCACTCTGACTGCTACAAGTAATGCTGAACAGTTCAGATTTGATCCATGCCTATCTTGTAAACAAACAGTTATTTTTGTAACTTACTCAGATAGGGGAATAGACTCATTTTGCTGTTTGCTCATTTGTAGACTCATTTTGCTCAATTTGCTGTTATTTTTTTCTCAGTCTTGTGTCTAGAGATAGTTGTTTCAAATTATATAGTGCCATCACTCTGTGATAACATTTGAACAAAGTTTTCTCAAGGAGACATGCACAGCCAGGGCCCACAAGTGATAAGATGATGGAAAAAGGCAGCAGCAGCCTCACACCGACCCCCGCACTGGCAAGTTTGATCCTGAAGATCACTACTAAGAAAAAGAAGTACACAGAATATAGACAGATCGCCAAACATCATTCCAGGTAATTCTTAAAAGGAAGGACCTAACAGCAAGTCTCCAGGAGAACATTTGCTTCAGGAGGCAGGACGCACAGATAGCAGAACCTGAAGGAAGGAGCAGCCTGGTATCCTATACTAGCATTGGAGGCCTGTTGTGTCACTTCAAGCACCTGACATTACAAAAGAAGTAAAAAATACCATGAATATTGAATTACAAGGAACTGAAAAAAAAAGAACTTTACTCCCCTAAGACTCTACAGTAATACTGCAGTTATTTAAATATCAGCTGTCTAGCAGGTGTGGTAGCTGGAGCATGCTCTGTTAGAAGAGGCCTCATAAGCTTTGGGGTGACTTCGTGTACCCTTTTCTCCTGCATGACACTGCAAGACCCAGTAAAAGCAGAAAGCTTGATCAAAATATGTGAGGAAGCCAGAAACAGAACAATTTTTGTACATAAAGATGCTTTGGGTTCCAAAGTCAGTTTTGATGACACATTTTGGAGAGCAGTCCTGTCATATCAAAGTTTGACAGATACAGCCAGAACGTACTCTCTGACATAAGCTTTCTGCTGATCACTTACTTGCAGAAGGATTTGGTAGCACAGGGGAAAAGAAGAGATAAAAGAAACTTAAGAGAAATGATACTCCAACAGTGATTGTTGCTCTTTGAGATGTTATGCTTAGAATGGATTCTGGAATCTGCTTCCCAATTCATTAGGATGATGGCAGTTAGGGAAACCTGGAAGGTTTTGCCTTTCCAGGCTTTTATATCTTTACACTGAAGCAGAAACTGCACAGGGTACTTTGTGTGCCTAAGTTGCTCTTCCAGGGTCTCCAAGCTTGCTCAGATGAGGGACAGAGGTCCTGTATAGTAGAAGTCATACTGGCAGCAAGATCTTCAACCACTACAGCTTTTCTAATGTAAAGATGATAAAAAATGTGGTGCATGAGGCAACCTGTTTTCAAGAGGGAAATGGGATAGTAGAAATCATCTGCTATAGTTAAGGCAAATACAGCATCTAGTCATTTACCATTAGTAGAAGGCAATGATACACCTGAAAACTTCATTCTGTATTGACCAGTTACTACTGAAGGAACCCAAGTATAGAGAAAAACTGTAAATGGGTTTCAGATTTTATTTGCTTTGCCAGAGACATTCTGAATAGCAAAGACCTGATGCAGCAAGTACATTCTGAAGGGTGGTGCAAGGATAGATTTAATGATGTTTGCATGATAACTTGATATTAAAATAAGGATAAAAATAGAGAAGAATAATAGCCACTCTTTAAAAAATTCCATTTAGTATGCCAAGTGCTAAAGTGCTTACTGCTAAAACATTTGTTTTCTTATAGGTGTCTATGAATAAATGAGGTACAACTTTCACAAAACAATGGCAATGTTAAGCTTTCCTATGGAAATTACTAACTCCATTTTACATTGTGGGTTGGTTTCTTTTTTATTCTTTTTTAAAACTAAGTTCAAGTGGAAGGACATTAAAACTATAGTTGCAATATTTCTGTGACTGTAAAGGCAGTCAGTGTGTTAGTGTGAAGCAAATTGTGTGCTAAGACTGATCAAATCTGTGGGCAGGGATACTCCAGGCAGAGCTAAAATCTAAAGCCAGAAGGGTGTTTTATCAACAACAATAATCCCAGATTATGCCTGTCTGTTCAGAGTTATACAGGAAAGATTACACGTGTGAGATCTATGAAAAAATGTGGTTTTGAAAACTCATTCTGTTTCTGATCTTTCAAGGTGATAAATGCACTGCTTTGAGTTTCAGTAAGGAGATTTCAGAGTCTCAGTAAGGGTGAGGATGAACTCACAGGGGAACATTTTAAATGAACAGATATTCTAATATAATTAAGACTAATGTTGATTTTTCATTTTCTTTCTGGAAAAGTTTATACCAACCCCATACATAGAGAGGCCTGGAAGGGTAGTATATTACTTGGGAAACATTTATAGATGAAACTTCTTTTCATAGGCAGCAAGTTATTGCAGTATGTTATGCAAAGGTTCTCAAATTCAAATGTAAGTGCACAGACAGAAGACAGGAGGACTTACAAAAACAAACTAAGGTACTGTAACACAGTTTCACTCATCTAAGTAGCCTGAATGTGTAAACCCCTCTATATTTAGCATCGGTAATGGATTTACAGAGGTGTGGTTCTAGATTTTCTGTGTTTCAAAGGTTTCTCTTTTTGCTCCTTTTGCTAGACATCTCAAAACATGCAGAAAACTGATCAGTAAATCAGCTTTACAGAGCAAATGCAGAAATACTGGAGGAAGTAAACTTAGCGATAAACTCTATACTCCTCCATTTTTCCAGATATTAGAGATTTTTTTTTTTGTGCCATTTATAGACAATCTTGTTACTATGCAAGCTGCTGGAATTGACTGTAATCATTGTGCCATTGTATAAAGGTAGGGAATAATTTTTTTCTTTGATGAATGGAAAGCAGCAGTTAGAGGGAAAATTGTTTTCATAGGATATTATTGACAAAGCTGAGGAAACAACAAGTCTTAGGCCATGAAAATGAGTATTTTAGGTTTAGAACATGAATGATAAGACAAGGAATCCCAAAGCTCTTCACACAGGAAGAGAGAATATTGCCTACTCTCAAAACATTCTTACTCTATGGATTTCCCTGAAAGCTCCTCTTAAATCATTATTAAAGTGGCCAGAATGCAGTACTTCTAGGAAAACAGGGAAACAATCCCTAGACATGTTGTCAAAATATTGAAAAAAGACAAAGAGCAAAAATGAGTTGGATGCACTGTTTTATCCGAAGCAATGTGTTTATAGAGGAAATCTTTCATTATGTCAAAATGGAATACAGTAACAATTGTAAAGATATAAATATATGCATAAATGTATTAGGGAGTCTTGTAAATATTAAGAAGTGCACACATTTTTTTTTCACACTGGAAAGAGCTCTCTACGTTTTAATAATCTTTCAGACAGGTTGTTAAGAAATGTATAACACTACATGCTTGTAGTTTGAAAGCCAAATCATATAAAATTGTGTCAATAATGGAAACTGTAGGTGCATCAAACCCAGAAGTTGCATCATTAAAGGTGCTTAAGCATATTCTGAACAGAACTTTGCATTTCTGAGTATGAAAACCTGTACAAAAGCACGTAGACCAAAAACTGTAGGAGATTCCTGTGACGTGTTAGCTTTAGGTTACTTCTCTCCCCATTTATGTTGAGAATGAGGCTGCTGGCTAGAGGTGTGAAGCTGGCCCTGCCTCTTCCTGCTTATGTAGCAGTTGCTTGTTGGTTTGTTTTTTTTTCTCTTTTGTGAAGTTTTAACATGCCATTTTGGTCTAAGTAAATCACACCAAGAACAGAGGTGAGACTGTTTTCAAAAGCCTGTATCTTTAACAAATCTTTCTGTGTTTGTGAAAATGACACATTCTGTGATAGCTTTTCCTTGGGTTGTTTTGTTTTTTTTTTAATTCAAATTGCTTTATTCCTTTTCTGTTGCAAGGGGAATTATGGAAGTCTGTGGATAAACATAGGTTTAAATCATGTATGTCATACATTCTTCTGGGCAGTTGCAGCTCCATTTCATAACCTGATTTTAGATTTTAGTGTGAAGCATCATAGACAGCCTCAAGGCTACAGAATTTACCTAAGTCCTGGACAACCACTTTCACTAATTAAGATGTTGAAAATTTTTGTTTCCTTTCAAGCCTGTTCTTCTCACTGTCCTGAGCCCTGGCTTGTTGGGTTATGGCTTTAACATGTCTTCCTTCCTCTGTGTATGTATATTTTAGGTAGATATTATGCAAATTAAGAGAGAGCCTGCCATCTCTGTCTAGCTGGCAGAACATCAGTGTGGGTCATTGTCTGCATTTGTCTCTTTCTCTTCTCAATGGGGTGAGTGACAAGGTCTTAAATCTTCTACTATACATCTTCCCACAATTTCCATGCTATCAAGGCTTTTTTCCCCTCGGCTCCCCCCAAAATGACAACACCCATTAATTTTCATTGAGCCAGGAAATCCAAGAAGAAATTCTTGTAGGATTTGTGTTAGGAATCCAAGCTGAAGAAACAGAACAGCATGAAAAGGCCTAGAACACTTAATTTTTCTGTGCTTCAGAATAGCCAGTAATTTGGGACTGAATCAGCCCGCTAATTGACACAAACTGCATATATTCCAGTATTAAAGTAGAAATAACCTAATATTATGTTTAAGGTACTAATTTGGGAAATCCTTTAGTCACTCCTGTGAATTTTAATACATAGTTCTTGTTAATGCATTTTCTGTAATTAATTTTGACAACGGATGCTAAAAAGAACAGAATTACTAATTAATTTCAAAATATGTATGAGCAAATCCTGAAATTTCTTTAATTGTAGAAGTTCTAGTATGGGTAAGTTATTGATGAATAATGTATAAATAGTAGAAAAAAGTTATTTGTGGTAGGGAATGTTTATTTAATTTTGTCCTTAATGAAAAATTTACATGATTTTGAATGTTTTTCTCCCCTGGAACCTGCGTGCTTGTATGGAATCTCAATCTCTGTTATGGTGGAAAAGAATCCACACACTCTATGCAGTATTTGAATTAATTTTAAACCGTCTATGGTAAGAAAGCATGATGTAGCTTTGCTTTTAGCAACCCTGTTGCAACTGGAATGCAGATATGGCTCATAGCAGAATCTGGCACTTGTGCTTCTGTGAATGTAAATGTAAGGAAGCATTTCAATGCACACTAAAATTTAAAAAATATTATTAATCGAAGAGTTGTGATTGTGGGCCTGACATATATGTATAACTTGCAAATAATACTATGAAAAGTAAATAATTAACGAAAATGATCAAATATTTCACAAGGTTAGAAATTTGCATGTTTCTGTTCCTGCTAACATCTAGAAGTACTCCATACAACCCTATTCTGAAATCCTTCCCCCACGCATAACATTACATTACCATTCCTTAATATTCCTTTTTTTTCTGGTCCTTTTACCCTTCTGGTTACGTAGATATTAATGTTTTGTTCTGGCTACAGATTGCTTTTTATTCCAAAGAATAGGCTTAGTCTGGCACTACTGCTCCTAGGTTACACCGTTGTACCACCATATTTAGCTTTATCTTTGTTCTTTCTCCAAAAGAAGTGCATAACAGACTGTACAATCCTTAGACAATGATCCTTGTAGTATGGATGATTTAACATCAACATTCCAGGAGAACTAAGAAAACATACTATCTTCGTTTGAAATGCTTATATTACAGCTACAGAAATGTTCCATAAGCCAACAGATACAAATGATGCCAAATATGCTGCAGCTTTCAAAGTTTCCATTGCCAAGAGTACATTTTGAACTGGCCAAGATCAAGTGGGCTTCTTTTTATTTCTGAAAACACAGTGTGCTGGAAAAGTTGTATACAGCTTTTTTGAAAACATACAGCTGCAAATCATAAAATGTTTTATTTATGATTATTTGATTAAACTAATGCACTGCATATTGTCATCATTTTCCAGCCCTATGAAACATTTGGGCTCTAGCAAAGATTATTTATTGTTACATAGGAAATTAGTAGATACAGTGATTAAGTATTTTATTCGCTTTAAAAACAGGCTGTCTAATACCAAAAGCAATGCATAGTGTACTGCTCACAGGGCTGGCATGACATCTTGAGGGCTCGAGAAACCAAGTAGTTTCAACCTCCAGCAGCTGATTTCTTTTTCCACTGTTTCAAGAACTCAGAACAAAATTCCTTCCCCCGTGTAGTTTTGCTGAAACCATTTCTGTTACTGTAATGATGAACTAAGTACTATGTCTCTCCCCCTTTCTCTTACATACTAAATCCTCTGGGACAGATTTTCTTTACCCCAGTAAGGGGTGCTGATTACTTTTACTTAGGTGAAGAACAAAAAAAGGGAGGTATCCTTGCAGTATTGTGTTGGAAATTGTTTTTTGATGAGTGTAGTCCAGATGACTCTTTCATGCATGTCAGATGTTTCTTGAGGTCATTGTGAGTTAACATGGATACACCTCAACTTGTGAAAAGGGCAGCCCTGATCTTCTAGTTCCATCAACAGGGTATTTTACCTCCCACTGGCTTCCAGGTTGAGCAGGACTACAGCGTAGTTGACTCTACAAGTCTATGACTGCTTTAATGCAAGATATGTGGGCAGCTGCTGAACAGGGTGATTGCACCTTCTCTTCCTAGATTTGTGTGGCAGTGCAGTGAGTCTGACTGAGCCAACTGAAAACTGTAATGTTTTGTTTGTTGGTTGGTTTTTGGTTTGTTTTTGGTTTTTGTTTGTTTTTTGGGTTTTTTTTGCTAGGTTAGTTTTTAGCCAGATTAATCGATGATATGTATGGTTCAATTGCTTGGCTGTGCAAATGTAGCCCAGCGTTGCAGGGTTGGCCTGAGTAGAGGTAGCAGTGGGAATCACACCTCAGTGAGGGACTGCACTCAAATCCGAAAAGGTCACTGTACAGCTGCAGCTGACTTACAGCATCTTGTCTTGACAAAAAAAAAGGATGAAGGGCAGATGGGATGATCTGCTGTTAACTGCCATGAAGCTATCCCATATTTTCAGCAAACACATGGGAAGTGCACAATGAATTCAACTTCTTGCTGGCCTAGGTAGAAATGAAACACACTTAGGTGTCCTGTTTCTGATGTGACAGCAACTGAATCTGTTAACTGCCATGTTTCTCCTTTTTGCCCAAATGTATGAAGTTTAATTAGTGATCTTTGTTAAATAAAGGAGGTAGAGCAATAATGGATCAGAATAGAAGGATTACAATGACAGAAATGTTCACATTCAGAGAGGCAGAAAGCAATTCTAATATTGAGAGAGAGAGATAAAGGGGCAGAAAATGGAAACAGCACAGCATATCTATAAATAACTTCCAAATGAATATTCCATATATAAGATGAAAACATTTTTACTCATGCAGAGGTCCTAACATACCCTCTAGGCAGAACAAGTACTCAGATAACAGATACTCAATATTTCAGGTCAGGATTTCTAGTAAGCTGCAGGTGATGGAGTTCTTATAATCTGTCTCTTTACAAACTTTTTAAGTTCACAAAAAAAGGCATCAAAAGGAATGTAAAAATCAGAAGGAATTGTGGAAAAGAATAACAAATTGAGAAATAAAAGAATACACTCAGGCATTGGCAAAAGAGCATTAAAGTAATTACGAGAGGGATAGTCTGAAAGTAAATTCATAATATGTATTGTGGGTTAATCTCTCTTGTAAATTACTAGTGTACGTTACAGAGTATAATGCCACTACTGAAAGCTGAAGAACAGATAGAGCGTATTAAAAATACTACTGCGGCAGCCATTGAGACAAATACATTAACACCAGCAGGTCGAAGGAGGTGACTCTCCCCCTCTGCTCTCCTGAGACCCCACCCGCAGTACTGCATTCAGTTCTGGGGCCCCCAACATAAGAAGGACTTGGAGCTGTTGGAGCAAGTCCAGAGGAGGGCCATGAGGATGATCAGGGAGCTTGAGTACCTCTCCTATGAAAACAGGCTGAGACAGTTGGGCTTGTTCAGCCTGGAGAAGAGAAGGCTCCAGGGAAACCTGACAGTAGCCTTCCAGTACCTAAAGGTACAGGAAAGCTGGAGAGGGATTTTTTACAAAAAAGTAAAAGTAAAATAATATATAAATTTTAAAAGTAAATAATACGTAAATATGACTGGTTTGCAATATGGCTGGTTTTATTTTATTCGAAGTAATTGTTTTCATAGGTACAGCATATACCCAACACGATTTGCAGAAGTGCTGAGCTTTTGCCATTCTTTTGGTAATATTTCTCTTTTGTAAGGTACAGGTGCTTGTGACCACAGCCTATGTAACTTCATAGACTACTCCAGTAGAGATAAGCAAAAGCGTGACACCAGTAAGCCTCTTGATTTTGTTCCTATTTTAGCCAACTCCTAACCCTGTTGCTCTTGTTCTCACTAAGATCCAATATACCTCTGCAGAACTCCTGCTGTTGGCCTTTCCCCATGCAGGTAAATACTAGAGTGACATTTCTTAACCCCTCTACAGATGGAAACAACATTCACAAGACTGGTAAATGACTGAATAACACAACAACCAAAAAAAAATGGTGGTAGGGGGGAAGGAGAGTAATACTATTAATATTTAATATTGGCTGCAGTAGAAAACTTCCAGTTTTCCCATAATCCGGCCACTCAGAAATGAGAGACAGTAGCAGAATCCTGTTGTTTATGGGAGACTTTTTTGCTGCTTGTGCAGAGCTTATGTCTATTAGCTCTACAGTTTTAGTTCAACTTCATTAAAACTTGAGTCCATCTTTTATTATGATGCTGCAGAAGCAAGCACAGGGCAGAAAATACACCCTGCATTCCCACATTACAAAAATGAGAATTTTCTCCATAAATAAAATATCAAAACCTGGAGGACCAGTTGAAAGAGAAAACTTGAAACCATGCAGTGCAGAGTTTAAAATATCATGCGTTCATACTTGGTACACAATTATTATGAGTTTTTTATGATTCTGTGATGGGAGGCTGTAGAGGGTGCAGCTGTTCACTGGAGCATAGGTGCTCACTTGCCATGTAGTGCAACATAAAAATGCTTTCTGCTTTTTTAAGGAAGAGTAAATTCTAATAGGTGACTTATTCTGTCTCATATCAAAATAATTTCAAGTTACTAGTCACAGTAGTGTGCTGTAATGATTTGATTCAAACTGGATTTAAACTATCACTACAAGGACAGAAAATGTCTGGGCAGATGCAAATAAGAATATAGCTGCTGTCATCATTATGTTTGTGTCAAAGCTTCCTGATACACTATGGATGAGCTACTTTCCCCTTAAATGAGCTAAACTCTGTTGAAAGAAATGTCAAATTTTGAAAAGGTAGCTGAGAATAGAGTTCAATACTGCATTGTCTTGGAGAAGCCATGACCCAGTGTTGTAAAAACATGTATTTATTCAATCCCTTTACAGAGTTCACAAGACTGCTAATAAGCATACCCTACCATTAAGACTATGGTGAGGTTTCTTGCTATGATAAAGTCTCTTAGAAAGCAGAAGTGCAGTGGTGAAACACAACCTTTCTGTCAATTCAGTACTTGAAATAAACATCAAAATTGTACACAGGCCTTACACAATTTATAACTTGTTCCAAAATTATCCAGACACTCTAATTTACTTAATCATGAGAAAGGTCTTGTTTTTTACAGTATAAAATTGGAAAACATCATAAAAGGAAAACCATTAAGGAGTAACTTTAACCTGTGTGTATTTGCCTATGATTCAGGAGCCGCCTTTTTTTTTGTAACGACTGTTAAGTAGGAAAAAAAAAATAATAATCTTGTTCTGATTTTTGCTTCCTGGAGGCAAGAGGAGAAAACCAGCTTGTCAGCTGACAGCCTTCTGTGAGCAGCCATAAAAGTGACCTGGTTAGGTGGTCATGGCACAGCCTGACTCTCATCTCTTCTACAGTGGAGTGCCAAAAAATATTTCTGAACTTTTTTTTTGGCACATTTGCTTGCATAGTCTGAATGCTAGAGAAAAATAAACAAGAATGCTAAAGAAATTGTCCTTGTCTCAGTAAGGATGCTTTCTCTCCTGATACAGACTGTGAGCCTGTGAGTGCTGGTCTAGCTTAACTGTGTGTTAAGTAACGTCTTAATCATTTGGGTTTTCAACAGAGCTGATTAAAAGCTTTTTGTCAAAATATTTTTCAGCAAGATACTATATGCTCATCATTATCAAAATCTCTCAGTCAACAGATACTTGCAAAATATTATTTGTAAAACCCAAACCTGATGATTTCAGATGATGAGGATTTAACTGCTTCAGCTAGGAATATGTCCTAGTCTGACATTTAAAATACTGTGTATTCTTTGTTTTGAAACAGCTTTTTTGAATGAAATTTGTAAAGTCATAAAGAAAGTCAAAATACTTTTGACTTTATTGGTAGAAAATTATTTGATTAAACCCAGAGGATTTTGGTAGGGATAAAGATTCATTCAACTAAAAATTTCAGAATGCCTTGTTTTCCATTTTGGACCTGAAAAACTGAAGTAGTTGATCTTCAAAGTAGTTCATTTCTAATGAAATAGCAAATCTGGTTCCTCTTTATTTAAAATTTAGCTCAGTGTTAAATGTAGCTAAGTTGCAGTTCAAACTAGAATTAATTACTGGCTTTGTCAACTAAATATAATGCGTTTGTATTGATAGTTTAGACAAGAAGATATCTGAATACATATGAAACCCGCTGTTTCTGCAATTTGAGGATGAATCAGTAGGCGTACTGAACAAAGAAAGATAGTACAGTCAGTCTTCACATGACAGAACAAATGGAAATTCGTATCTCTACCAGAATACTGTGCAACGTAAATCACAAGAGAGAAAATAAATATGAAAGACCAAAGAAAAGAGAGGCAGCACACTGAGCTACGTGTACAACTGAAGAAATGAAAGGGAACCGAGAGCTAAGTATCACACCAGTGTAATGGCGGAAAGCAAATTATGCACACAGTCTGCAGGAAGATTCAGAGCACTGGAATATACCAACAGGTGTGTCTTCACTACAGAAGCAAAACCTCAGAATCAATTCATACCATTTATAGCTGTTTCAAGCATTCTATAACACATCTCCCGTGGCCTTTTGCAGAACACAGAAATTGCTGTATTTTGTAATTTTAAAAATCCCCTAAATCTATGTGAATTACGAGCTGAGTGTCTGTGGAAACTTAAGGACACCAATGTTTTCTTTTTCTCCGTAATGATTTTTATGTACTTTCAAAGGCACTAATCTGATGATAGCAGTATACTGTTTATCCATTGAATGCACCGTCACACTCTACCAGCATGCCTAAAATCTGGGACTGGAGGAATCAATTCTAATGCAAATAAGGGTAGTTTGGTTTCCCTGAATACTGAAGTCCTTGCATCTGCTGAGACTGACAACATGGTTGCCATCTGTCCAGCTAGGAATATGGCAAAGATAAGCAACACAGTAAAAACCCCAACCTAGTAGCTCCCTAGCTGTTCTTCTCAATGCACTCCGAGTCTCATTATCAGGAGGTGAAATGCTCCGCACTCCAGCCAGCACAGTCATCTTCAGAAGCCTGCAATGCTGCCTGCGTTTCATTTCATATATTAAAATGCATATAAGGAATGTTTTTCAGGTGAGCTGCAAATGTTCTGCTGCAGATGAAAGCAGTAAGAGGCTGACCCTGTATGATAATGACATTGAGTCAGTAGTGTGTGTGAAACTCCTGTCCCAAACGTGCATGAGGGGCTTAATCCCTACTTGTGGATTTTGTGACCTTACAGAAAAGTTACAAGGAATTCTCAGCTTTCTTCAGTGCACTGAACTTGAACACTGGCTCTCACAACAGCATGGATATCTGTTAGCTTTCACCACATGTGGGATCCAGACATTCCATTATGTGAATCAGAAATGCCGTGAATCTGCCTTACCATGTGAGGAGGAACGAGTGTGCCTTTTAGCAGGGCAGCGTTTGGAGGAGTGCCCATGGCTGCAGTTGCACTGGCCTCTTTCAGCCTGGAAACTGATGTGATAGATCACAGATAAAACTGCTGATTTGGGCATAAGCAGGACTTAAGCTGTTCTATGAATGGATGGTATTCATAACTCACTGCAGAAGGCGTGAGACAGGAAGGAAAGGGGTGAGGCTCATGCTCAGCCTATAAGATTTCACATAGAAGTCTCAAGAAAAGAGTAGTAACTGCTTGAACAACTGTTTCTTTCAACAACTTATTCTTTCTCCCTTTTTTAATTTTTTGGTGTGTTTTTTTGCCCTCCAACCATTTTTTTTGTTTGTTTGTTTTTTCCCATAGGATTTGTCCACTTACCTGCTATTTAACTTGCCCGCAAGTTTCAAAAACAGGGGTAGTGAGTCCAAAGAGAAGGATGCAATTAACATCTAGTCATTCTCCTTGCTGTCCAGTAAAAATAATAACAGAGCTGGAACTCAGAACAATAAAGAGCCTCTTAGCTAAAATATTAGTGTTTGGAATTTAGTTGCTTTAGTGGTGGGGTTTTTCCTAATAGAAAAACATGCTGTGATTCAAGAAATCTTGGAAAAGATAATGCTCCACTAAGGCCAATGAAAATGGATTCAGTGTTTTATAGAAAGCTATGGTTTCTTCCCAGAAATAGCCAATTTTCCTTGCTACGTTTAAAGATAATGCTATTAACTTTCACCAGCAGGATGATATTTTAGATAAGTTTTTGGTCTGTTTTGGTCTGGTGGTGACTCGAGTTGGTGCTATAACAGACCTGCAGCTCTTAAAGGAGTTGTATGCATTAAAAAAATGGGGTAAAGACAACTAAAGACCAACAAATAAGTTAATGTAACAATGTAGTCGAGGAACAAACTGGTAAGGAGAGCACATAAGAGAACCAAGCATGTACTGCTGCTAATATGCCTGAAGGGGAAATTGCAGTTACAGGAAGAGCAGACAAGCTACTGTTGATAGGCATCATTTCATCTTGAGGAGATGATGTTGAATTAATAAGAATGTCAAACAAAACCATCTTTGCCCATCGAAAGCATGAAGACAACTCATACCTAGCAAGACTAAACAGAATTACCTGACCAAAACCACATTCTGAACAAAAGACAGTGATTGTTCTCACTATTGCAGGTAAACAGACAAAAGGAAGAACTGTGCGAAAAAATCAGACAAGGTAGCTACATCAAGTACTTAGGATTGAAGAGTAAGGAGATAAATGCCTCAATAACAAGATTACAATGACCTGTTCATAACCTTTAACTTTCTATTATGATTCACTTTAAAGCTACATTTCATGGTTCCAGTTTGATTTCTAGTTGCAAGCATTTTGTCTATTTGACAATACAGGACACCCTCAATTTCATCTGATATTGTATGAAGCTCCTGAGTTTTTTCCTACATTTATTGACATGAGATGAGCAATAAAACTATTATCTATGCATGTTCTGTGGAATTTAGCATACCAAATATGCTGGGGGGGGGAAGGGGAGGGTTTGGAAGTTCATTTTCTTTGCTATATTGTTTATTAGGTTTGTGATCTTTCAGACTCCTCTGATAGCATCCTTATCAGCATTAACTGCATCCTGTACTCTGTGCTCCCAAGAGAGAATATTGAAGTAAGGCTTTGAAAGGGTATTCAACTGTGCTACTACAGAAATCAAGAAAGCCATGTCGAGATGGCTTAGATACCTGAAATGACTGCCATGTGGCCAGTTTCATGGCAACTTCTCAGTAGAAAATGTCAGTTTCCAGTTTGTGTTTCTGTCCTATAGGTACAGCAAATATTATGGACCTTTTTAAGCTTTGTACTTGACTTGTATTACCAAAACCCCGGTGTACATGCAAACCTATCACCCCTAATGTTCAGTATGTCCAAGTCAGACCCCTAAATTAGAATTCTGTTTGATGGAGCATCTATTGTATGCTTTACTCACTGTGTGCTTTTGCCAAAACTTTTTTCCATACTATCTTGTAGGGCAAGAATTTAAGTTATAATTGTGATACAAGAATGAAATTCAAGTTTGTACTGTGGTTATAATTGTATAGCTGAGTATCAGGGCCATTCCTATCTGCCTACCCAGTGCAGTCATCAAATTCCCGCATTGGTCCAGGAACTTCCCAATTAGTCTCTGTAAAGATGAGCCCAGTGAAAGACAAAGGAATTGACCAAACACACAACTGTTCTCACAGCAAAATATTTGACTAATTGTTGCAGGAGGTCTACAGGTGGGAATTTCAGACACTTCCTGGAGACTCCCAAAAGCAGGCCCTGCTGTGCATAAGGCACTTGACAGACACTGTATTAATGCTGAAGGTTAATTAATGCTCTGGGTAGACAATCTAACTGTCTGAAGGAGTCCCTCAAACAATTTCTGCAGCATTTTCCTGGAGATGCAGGAATGGTAACACAAGACTGTTTTGTATGTAATTAAGATATTAGGAGGTAGTTTGTTCATAGTTTAAGGCGGGTAACAGAAACAATCATGCATAGGCTGGAATGGTCACCTAGGACCCTATTCAAAAGATTCCAATGAATTAGCTTTTGTCTGTTAATAAATATTCAGTGTTTGTCTGTGCAACACTAGTAAATGTGCACAGATGGACAACTCAGCAAGTTTTTTTATTTTGGGGAGGCACTTTCATTTTTCAAACTACTCTTTTAGCATGCAGCCATGTTCTGCTCAGCACCTGCTTCTGATGGTAGGATTCACTGTCAAGTGGCAAAGCTAAGGAAATTCCAAGTCTGGAACTTTGCATACCTTTTTGTACTGCTTCTGTCAGGAAAAAGGTGTTTTTTTCTTTTAAGAGAAAATTCAAAGTAGATTTTGGGAGTCTTTCACAAAGAACAAATGAAAAAATAATGTCTATCAAAGGAATTAGTTGCCAAATGTGGGAAAGGAGATGAAGTGAGTTGCTGGAAATATCTAAAAGTGTTTTTCAAGCAGCATTTGTATGCAGACTTCACAGTTGTACTTTTACATTTGACTTTCATGTCTTTGTGTGCATTAAAGGAAATTTCTTACTCCTCTCATTGAACATGATAAGAGGATAGATTCTTCTAATTAATCTGCCTTTAATTTTAAATATAAGTTTGTTGAGTTAGCAAATACACAGTCTTAATTCAAACATTATAGTTCTCCTTCCAGGAAATATTTGATGGTACTGATAATGCTGTGCTGCAAGTTACCATATTTATGAATTAAGGTATGTGGACCTACTATGACTTATCTGTGATATCTCTGTTTCAGGGTTTAGTGGAGGTTTGCTGGTGATGAAAGAAGCCACATTGGGTTTAATTCATGGTAAGAGGAAAAGTGCTAAATACCATCCTCAATCTGCTGAAGGATACTTGGTACTAACAGGCTTAAAAGGAAAGGTAGTGCTGTGCAATCTCTGTGAGACAAATGAAATCTTTGACAGAGTGAGAGGGTTTAAATTGCTATGTCTTACTGGAGATGTAAAATCGCAAGGAGCAGTACTTTCAGATGGATTTTTTGGCATTCGCATATAGTCTTTCAAATCCTTAGAATTCCAAAAAGTGTGCATAAACCCCAAGCTATCTGTTTGGAAAAAAAATAATACCATCACCTTTCTTCTTTGAATTATTGTTTACGCACCAAAGGGCATAAAATATTTTTGAAATTCTACAGAGCACTATGTGGATACTCATTATTTATCTATGAATAGTCATTCCATCAGGAGGCATTTCAATTTAATCTTATCTGAAGGACTTTCCACTACTCTCTACATTTTGATGTCCTTTCTTGTCACTTGATTTTGCAAAAAGTAGAGTCTGGCTTTAGTTCACACAAAACTTCATTGCTAGTTAAAATTGAGTCTTTATTTTCAGTGTATCATAGAAACAAAATAAATTGCTGAGATAAAAATCCTGGTTCAAATGTTAAGATAGGGAGAAATGAATTTGATTTGCAAGAGTATTTCAAGTCTTTTCCTTTGCTAGCATCAATGTACAATATTTTTTAGTACTGTCCCTCAGTAAAGAAGATATTAGGTATTCCTCCCATTCCTATCTAGATGTGTATATAGGTAGTATAATTTTGATTAACTGAATTTAGAGAGAGATGGAACTTTCCAGCATCCCCAAGAATCAGCATTGCAAAGCTTTTTTAGTACTTGCTTATATCAGACTAATTGCATAAATCACTTTGGCATCAAGTTTGAAAATAACTTCAGAAGTGTCTCATAGTTTTAATGTTAGAAGGTACTACAGGAATCAGCTACAGATATTGCACAAAGAAGAAATGGCCTTTGGCAGGATGACTTACAGACCAAACTCAAGATATTCTGGGACTTGAACATAAAATTGAAATTTAGAAACTGAAGATCTACAGTTTGCATTGTTTGTGCAGCTGTTAATGGTGCTGAATCATGACTGCATTAGAACTTTATGATGCATTGTCTGATATATGGTAGATAGAAAAAATAGTGAAAGAGCATAAATAAAACTACTTTCAACAACCTAGCATAAATGGTCAGTGAAGGATGTTAAATAATGACTTCTCTTCACAACTTGCAAATAATTTGTACCTCAGTGAGTTTCAGGTGGCAGGAAAATAACATTCCTATAAAAATACACGGAGAAAGCAGCGACTCTGGGTGTGCTCCAGTTCTGTTTTCTTGTAGGCTTTGGAGAAGTAGTCTGGTTGTATTAGTTGCAATTGAGGTATTCATGTTTTGGTTACCTGGTTGCTGAGGCTGTGCTGATGTGGCCACAGTGAGCCCTTAGTATTTCACTCTCTCTTCCCACATAGATGCCACAGATTTGTGTTTTGTAAAAGGAGGAAGTATCTGGCTGTTAGAGTAAAGCAAACTGCCACCACAACCATTCTCTGTCTTTTTCTTGGCATAAAATCATATTGTCGTAGACGTAAATATCCTTGTAGGCCACAGCACACTGCCAATGCATGGAACAAAGACACAGGCACAGGGCAGAGGGTACAACAGGAATGACCATTGAAATAAATACTCTGTTAAAAGTACTGCAAGCTGATGGTGCGTAACTTTTTCACTGAGTCTTTCCTGAGCCACAGAAATCTTGTTCAGGCTTACCAGCAGAATAAAAAGAAGTACAAGTATGCAGGACATATGCAAGAATGTCCTTGATTTTTTTCTGATTCTGCAGAATCTGCAGCCTCCGTGTGCCAGCATGGAAAGATGACACCACATGGTTAATTGGTACAAGTGAAATGTCACAAAGGGCTCTTTCCTTTGCAAAGTCTTCCCTTGACAGAGGAACAAGAGGACTGGCTCTCTGGTTTGATCTGTATTTCTCCAAGTAATTATGCTTTTATCAGTTTAGGATTCTGAATTACCTGAAGGCGTTCTCTAAATGTTAATTTCTTTTTAGTGGTGTGATAGGATATATCTTGAAACAATATGATCAAAGATACTGGATTTCTTACGACAAGCTGAAATAGCTTTGAAGATCATAAACAGACTTCTGGGAAGTAAAATCTACATGAAAATTATTTAGTCAGATTAAGATGCAGAATTTGAGATGGATCTAGTATTTCTGGTACGAGGATGACAAATACAGGGGCAGAGATGAGTAAGAGTTTAGGGATCTATATTCTGCATAGCTTCTGGAGTTTATTGCAGTGGAATAAAGCCAATTTTTTAAGCAGCAGCTACTTCAGAATTCAGATGCCTTTTTTATGACACTCAAAGGTGAATAACTGCAGGGAACTTTGTCTGGAGTCTGACATTTGGGTATATATAACTGAGTACTCCCTCACTTGGTCCTGGGAAAATCAGTTACCCACTGTTAAGGAATCTGTAGTCTAGCTCTAATGTCTTTCTGGTTTTGGGTTTGGTTTGGTTTTTTGTTGTTTTTTTTTTTAATTTCACAGGATTTTGTGTGCATTTGCCATGTTAAAATGTTTTGTGTTGTAAATATTTAAAGGATCATTTTGAGATGACACAACTAAGGTACATAATGACTCCGGAGATTAGGCTCTGACTAAATTGCTAGATTCATGCTAAAAGAAGTCTCTTATTTCAGGTTAACTGCTGGTAACCTCAGGCAGATACAGAATCATAGGTATCTATTTTAGGCATACTCCAGTGCAGTTCTTCATGCAAGGCAAGTCTTATCCTCATGTAAGAAATCCCTTCATCATTGTTACACCTGCATGTTATCATCATAACTAAAAAAGCTTTTAATGGGAACTTCTTAATTCCTCACTATTCAACCCTAAACAGTAGGTCCTTCCTTTTGTCGGGGAGAGCACTTAGATGGCAACAAATACTACTACCATAGAGAAGAGATATGAGCTAACTCAAGCTGATGTAATCTCAGTTAATAAGAAATGAAAATTCTGAAACTATTGAGGAAGCATGTGTTGCCATATAAAATACTGAGATCTAATTACTATTTCTAAAGTTTTAACAGATAATTTGACTGGTGGTTTTTGGTTTTCTTTTGTCCTCTAAACATTCCATGTCACAGACAAATTCATTTCACATCATGGAAAACCAATTATACCTTAACAATTAATGGCTTGAAACATTTTAATTTAGTTGAGGCTCAGGAGGCAGGAAAAAGAGCACAGAAGAGAAACAGCTTGGGGAAGGCAGTTGGGACTGACAAAGGCAGCAAGGGATAGAGTTGGAACTGAGAATCTGAGACCTGATGGTTAGTACTTTTTTAAAGATGTCTGATGTTTAGGCCCTCTTCCCTGCCAGCTGCTTGCAGTGATGAGGGTAGTTCTTGTGCCCTTGTCACATGACTGCAGTCATCATCCACCTTGCTGTCCCTGCAGGACCCGAAAGGATTTTGCTGCTAGTCTAAAATTTGCTGAAGTCTCCATATAAACCTGAGCGTTATCATTAAACATCCTAGACAGTTATGAGGTGCATGTATTAAATGACTCACAGAGAAATATTCAGTCTGTTTATGAAAGATTCTTGCAGAATTTTAAAATGAGGATTTGGACAGATTTTTTTCAGTACAGGTTTGGAACACAGTCACAAAGTTTGGGATCTTCTAGGTGCCCAGACAACAAAGTGGTCTTATCACAGCAACTATGAGGTTGTGGAAATGTTGGTTCACAACAAAACCTGTTAATATTTTACTCCAGATTACATCCCATGATGGAAAGTAGAAACCAGCTTTATTGCATCATGTGACAATAGTTAAAAAAGACCTACACACCCTCTGCCAACAAATAAGGAACAGCCTTACATTTGAACAGGAAGATCATTAAAACCAGGAAAGCAACCCAATTTCTGCTTCACTGTCCAAAATCCCACTTGGTTTCCTTTAGCAGCAATACATCACACACTACTACCCAAGTGGTGCCTCTCCAGATTGTTCACAGTGTTAAAAGAGGAATGCTTTAGGCCACAGGAGAAACACAAATCATTAAAACCTCCCTCTGCACAGGTTCCTTGAAAACTCCCTCTGCACAGGTAGAGGGAAAGAAACCGGAGAAGGGCTAGGAGAATTATAAGTCGGTGCTGCGTTTCTGTTTCTCAGTAGGCTCTATTATATCTTTCAGTTTGCAAGAGAGCTCTAAACGGCAAAACATGTTGGAAAAGAGGTTGTTAGAGACAGTGGATTTGCTGCACTTGGGAAACTGCAGCCGTTTTTGTTGTAATTGCAGTCACAGAACTGGTCTGGTTTCCCTTTCTCCTGAGATGTGGTTTGGTCATTCCACAGCACTATCGTAAAGCCTCTGGTTGTTTAGTGATGCATCAGTGCCAAGATTTGATAACTTATTTTAAAACTCTGGCTTATTTGGCTGTGTGCTAGCGGCAGGATTTGATAACTCACTTCAAAGTAGCATGAAATAGTACCATCTGGTCATTAGCATTTCCAAGGCAAGTATTGTGCACTAAGCCTAGGAAAGGCTGCAGGTCACCAATGGGTTCTACTTTTGACAAATCTTCATGGGCTGTTTTTCTGAGATTGAGTTTGTACTTTTATTGCCTCCTGTGGAAGCCTACTTATTTTTCACTGATTTCCGTTAAAGTAAGAAGAGCACTGATCCAGAAACAGTTCATGAATTGCATTATCCAGTTTAATTAGAGTGAACAGAAAGTTTCTCCACAGACAGAAGAGTCAGCATTCAGCCTAAAATGCAACTTCAAACAGTAATGGCTGAGGCTGGCAATGAACTGAACTCACAGCCAGTGCCAATTACTTCTTCCACTCATTATAGAGGACATAAAGAATGATGCTACAGCATGTTCTCTGTTTCAGTATTTCATAATACATAGTAAACATGTCTGTTTAAATTTCTTTCCTAATTCTAAACTACATCAGAATCAGTCCAATAATGAGTTTGAATTATGTTTTAAGTCAAATTCTTGTTTTGCTTTTTCTATTTGTGTTAAAAATATTTTTATATCAAGCCAATTAAACATTTGTAGTAACAAAGAGCTGATACACTGTTGTTACCTTGCTGCTGCAATAATTTTATGGACAGAATGGGAAATTTTAAAGTTCACTGTTAAACCTGTATTTGGGTATGCACCAGCTGTGATCTGTGCCAGGGAAGTTCAGGGGAAAAGAGCAGGCAGAAGCCGTCCCAGACCATGTAAGCTTAAATTCTGTAAATGTAGCATGAGAATACCCAAATACTTGCAAGAGATGAAATGGTATCAGATGAAGCCAGATGCCATACAAGTAGTTAACAGATTCAGGCAGTAATTACCTTGTGTCTCATTCTCAACAGAGACACATGGTCAGGGAGGACAAGGTTCGACAGAGTCAGGCCATCCTGGGAAATGTCATAGCTCGGTTTCACCATATTGATACTATATTGTCGTAAAATTCAAAATAAAAATATCAAGAGATTCAAAATACCCTACAGAACTCGTCTTTACAGCTTGAAATGGTGGGAAAACTACTATATGATTAGAGGATATAAGGGTATGGCCAAGGACAACTTAGCCTCAACAGATCACACGCAGAGTATTGGGTCACATACTGCACTAACTGGTGCATTACACCTAGCATTTACTAACCTTTGGCTTTTTACACATAATGCCTACAGAACCCATAAAGCATACTCTGGATTTGCACTGAAGTCTCTGTCTTACCTTTGTAAGATGGAATCCTTGTTTCATAGAATGGAAAGAAATATCAAAAAGTCAACATGTACTTTCCACTGGATCTGATCAACAGACATCCAGCAGTGGGACGTAGAAACTAAATGCTTCTCAACACAAGAGAGAATTTCTGGCAGTTTGCTCCTCAACAAGGAGGACTAAAACATAGTTGTAACTTTGGTACACTTGCTAGCTAAAAATAACTCACTTTTGCCAATGTGGATTTTACTGTGGCCGCTTCCAGCTTTCGAGTATGCTTGTTTGGGTTGTCTCTTTCACCTGAGAATTGATCTAGAAACTTTTCTAGTCATTAATTACATATGATAAACACATCAAAAGTACTGAGAGCACTATATCACATTTACTTACTATACTGTATAAGTAAAGACAAAAAAAAATAAAATGCAGGATTCTGTGAATTAGTGACCTGAAATGTAGTTTCTTCCAGCAGGCATTGCTACAGCATTTTAGAGCTGAAAACTATTTTACCAATGAATGTATTTTTTATTCCTGTAAGATAATATCGTTGTAGCATCTGAGGCACAATAGAAGCATTACCATTCAGATTTTCAAATTCTGAGTTGTTACGAAGGGTTTACTGTTGAGGCCCTGTCTACAAGGTGGTTAAACGCAGGCTTGCAACTTGCATAAACATATCCAAGCAAAGTACCAGTTCACCAATGCAGCACTTTAGGCAAGGCTACAGAGAGTTCAGTGTGAGCTGACCACCTGCGTTATGGACTCCGACATAGATTGTGCATCCCCCCTAAAGTTCTTTTCTGCAGCAGATGCGGTTGTCAAATACAAAGTTACTCCAGCTACAATCAGAGTACACAGGAGGACACGAGAGATCAGGGGCAGGATAAAAATGGAGTAACTAGTGAATAGATTGCTTTACATTATTTTCATTGGTAAATAGTAAGCATGTAATTTTAAAATAGTATTGGCACAGGTTAAAAGCCTAGACTCAAATCCAGCACAGCAATCTCCTTTGTTATGCAAATCTGAACAGTGAAGTTAGTGACAGCAGGAGAATAACATCGTTCAGCGTGGAAAGAATCCATGGCTGGAAAGGAGGTGGCACAAGCCTCTCCACAGTTAACAATTTCCCACTGAAATGCAATGCTGGTGCCTCTGTCCTATTCCAGGACAAATTTTGCAGGCAAAACTAGTTGACATATCTGCTGATCTGCTACCTGTAGCACGTGTCGTCCAGGATCAGGATAGCAGCTCCTTAGCAAATACATACCATGCTACCACCATGGCCAAAGAGCATGAAACTGGGCAGGAAGTGGAAAAGTGAGTCTGTACTAAATGAATGAGACTTAGCAGGCATGTCAAATGAAATCAAAGTAAACTGAAGTAGAATGGATGGATTAAAAAAGAAAATTGATAGTGTTTCTTAGTACATAGTCTGTGTAGAAATTAAAAAATCGTAAGATCATAAGGTATTTATTGTGTCACATTAGAAGACCATTCTTGTCTCTTTAAGAATTTACAGCAACTCCTCACGATTTCTTTCTTAAAAAAACCCCACATTTTTATCTTTTCAAATGCAAGTTGCTCACTTGCATAATATACACTGTGAGCTTAGTTTTCATGTAGCATTTTTGCTGGTGAGAGTTTTTTCTTTTACTTCGATAACACTTCCTTAATTTGGAAATAAATCTAGCTTTAAATCTTTTCAAACAGAAAAATACAGTTCATTTACATGATTTTACTTCCCTGTGAATCATGTAATATACACTGCAAATCTGCTATGGGGTAAGGCTGTTTTCTCTATTCCTTTGTGCACTGTAATATAGCAGTTTCTGCAGCAATAATTTAAAATTCCTAAATGTGGCTAATGAAATCCTCTCTTATTACAGTTCTGGGTAAGAGACCTTTAAATACATAGTTTCTGAAATGCATGGACTTGGGAAATGTTAAAAAAGGTGTCACTGGACACTGAATTAGGAGCAGCAATATTAAAAAAGAGTATTACACATGAATTCTGCATGTGGGTTTTTGTTGGGGTTTTTTTGTCACTAAATGCTCCTAAGATACACTTCTCTTAGGTGTGGTGAGATTCTCATAAGCAAAAAGCTCTCCAAAATTTTCCAGTCTTTGCTGTCACAAATATATCCTTGTCTTACTTACTCAATTGACATTTCTATTTCTCCTAGCACTGGACATCTAGAAACAGTGTAAATAAAGCAGATATTTAAGAACAGGTAGGTCTGAGAGGCCTATGTGCCTGGCTAAAATAAACATACTGCTTCTGAGTGCAATGCAGTGGTACTTTTAGTGGTTAAGAGGCACCTTATGGTCTGCAACTAGAGCACGGTGGTTACATACTCAATGTTAATCAACTATCAGAGTCAGGTGAAGAAATTCTTACCACAGATTCAGACAGGCAGGAGCTCTTGATTTTCATTTGCCTCTTTTCATCACATGTGGCACGGCCTCTTTCTCAAGTCACTTGAGCACTTTTAACAAATAACATCCCTTCTATTCTAGACACAGGACATGTTGATGTTACAAAATACCTTTTGCTCTCTTCCTATGCCACATAGCAGTTTTCAAGGATTTGTGTGTTTTCATTAAGTATTTAAGTTTGTTTAGTAACAAAGTATCTCTAGGGAGAGAGAGGTGGTTTTGTTTGATGGTGCACAGGAAGATGGAAAAAAAGAGCAGCAACTCCTGTGCATTACTCTTGACAATGTCATTAAGGTAATTGTCTCAAGTCCAGGGAAAATTATTTTCTTTACCCTGATGGTCCCATGAATAACAAGAATTAGGTATTCTTGTAGAATTCAGCATGTAGTTGAATGGAAATAATATCTACTGTTTAAACTAGCATTGTACAGGTACCTAAACCTAATGTTTTTCTCAACTATTCATTTTCTGTACTCCATTATCTTTGATTCCTTTGTTGAGATACTAAAGGCTGTCTCTGGCCCAATATTGTGCATAGATAAGTACCTTCTCTCGAAGGAAATGACACTGGTGTTGTGATGGCATTCCTTGACAGAAAGACACCTTTGTAATTTTCTAGTTATATATGAACATTTTTATAAATTTCTTATATTTATTTTGCTCCAAAATGCTTTCTTAGGGATGTCCAAATTTATTTCCTCTTAATAATATTTCTACTTAATTATAAGCTGTCTCATTCTCCTACCAGAAAAACCTGGTACAGTAAGACATACTAATAAGCGCAGCTGTCTGTTCCTCTCTTACATACAGCCTTTTTACCTAAGTGTTAAAGAATATACTTCGGAATACTCAGTTAGAAAAATAGCACTTACGACATTACAGTTTGAGTATGCACAGTGTTGTAAGAATCAGCTAGTGTATTTTTCTTACAAAAATACTAGAAGTTTTATAAGAGAATCTGAGGACACAGAAAAACTTTAAAATGAAACAGTCGAAACCCCTTTGTCAGATTCCTCTGTGAATTGCAAATACCGCACATATGGCAGAACTGGCCATTGTGAATTCACATGTTGTTTGAAAAACTATTCTAACACCAGTTATTAAAAAGATCTTTGAAATATTATCTTGAAAAGCTGAAGACCAAAGTTCATGTCCCTGAAATATATGAAAGGAAGAATAGACAGATTAGGTATCCCTAATTGTGCTGTGGCTGCAGGGTTGTAACTGGAAGGTGTGGAAATGAACCTGAAAAGCCCTTTATTTTTTTCTCCCAAATATCCGCCGTTGGAAGGCAAATATGTAATAAATGAGGATCAGATAGTTTTCTCACCTTTAGTGTAATTGTTTCACGAGCTGAAACTTAATATGTAATCATCACACATACTCAAGACTGCCTTACAAAACTACCATAATAACTGACTCTTTCATTCTGGATGGTATATTCAAGACTGTCAAGAATGCCTTTTCTTTACCAGACTTCCCAATCAGTGTCTAATGCTTCAGGAAAACATCAGTGATAAAACAGATTCTAAGCCTGACTGAATTTTAATTTCTGTTCATTGCCAGCGAGAAACCCATAGTATCTCATTCAATAGTAATGGACACTAGGCCTAGAGGGAGAGTAAAGAAAAGAAAGAATTAACTTGTCTAGATCTCGTCAAGGATAGAAAATGAAATTTTTCTTACATTAATTCTACTATACACAGTGCATATGGCAAGTATAATGGAAAATGAAGGAAAAATAATACTAGTTTGCATAACGTCTTCTAAATATAGAAAAGAGTGAAATGCTGTTTTATCTAATTGTTAAAGATACCGTTAAAAGATGATGATTAGCCAATGCAGTGTGTTGAGAGCAATACAAAGTAGGTTAATCATCTGAAGCTCTTGCAAGCCATATTAGCCTCTAGTTAGTCTTTTCCCTAAGGTATAAACATAATTTGAATTTCAAAAAAGAGCTTAACAGAACATAGTCCTTTCTTTTCTGTTAAGTAAGATTTGTACCATAAAGAAATCAACTTTACCTTTTCTAAATTTCTTCTAATCATCTGATCAGAGCCACTAGCCTAAAATTGGGTAGTGCAAATATTCCCCATTAGCTCCAAAGAAGATGGTGGTAAAGCTCCCAACTTCTGAGTCCTTGGTCCAAGATACTAAGCACTTTGAAATTCTTCTGCAGATAGATCATCTCTGCTAAATGAGAACGCTTTTATGCTGTGCTGTGTTACATGTATATGCTTTCCATTCCATGGGGATATAATCCATACTACATCAGTGAAGTCAGTGTCGCTAATTCATACGACCTGGGCATTTGACACAAAAAATAGCTACTAAGTGATTTCCCAATATAGTATCATAGAGATGAAAAGCAAACCTAAGACCAAAATAACCCCGTAATTCAACCCATGACCGTGTGTGTAGAAAAGCAGCATGTTTTCATTATTTTTCTTTTTACTTTTAGGTTTTAAACATTTTAAACCTCAGTTTTTCCTCTCACAATTGTTAATAAAATTTATTATTGTAGGACTGAAGAGCTGAGGTTTAGTGAGGAACAATAGACTACATTAAATTCAATTGATCTTAGTCCAGCTGTCAGGGATATTCAGAACAATGGGAATTTTACCTTAAAAATACTGAGCTCTTGCATTATGTTTGTAGGATGGGTGAATATTCTCTCACAACTCCCCTTCCCCAGCACTCTTTGCATTTAAAAACTTCTGCATTGCTGAGAATTATTACGTAATTCGGTTGGAAATAAAAAAGAGCTTATTTATTTTTAAAAAATGTATATTATTTTTACTGTTGGTAAGTCCAGCATGATTTTTATTTGGTTTTATGACTTCAGTAACTACTAGTTTTGTAAATCGTTAGTAGTAAAGAAGATATTGAACTCACATGAGCTTCTTGAGCCAAAATATTTGTCTTGCAGCTTCTGTTCCTCAAAATCAAACTCAACGAAAGTAACAAAAAAGCTAATCACAATTGAACAAAAAGTCCCACTATTATTCTAACAAAATAAAATCACTAAAAAAAAAAATTAAGAAAATACACATTTTTATGCTTACCTATTAAATTCCTTCATCAAAACAATTAAGTTTGGTTAGTAATTCAGAGGGCTTTTGATCTACTAACTGGAGTGTCTTGCTAATGAAAATCAAACATAAAGAAGTTACTTAGCTGTTGAAGCTTCTGGATATGGAGAATAAAGGACTGGGCAGCTTAGCAGTATAAAAGAGATGCTAGAAAGAGAATTGTATACATATTAAAGGTAGCATTAGAGATTTTCAGGATGATTTGAGGGGGAAAAGGTAGAGCAGAAAAATTCTGATAGGAAAACACGTGAACTTTACAAAGATGAGCACACCACCTATATAAATGACTGTTAACTTGCTTTAGAGTGCATTTAAGGCACTGACATTAACTATTTGGAATTCCTACCAGCAAGCAACTAAATTAGTAATAGATACCGATATTTCTGAAATACTTGGTAATAATTAATATAAGATGATAAAAGACATAGCGAGAAAGGAATCAAGAAAGGGTATTTTTATAAGTATGTCAGCATAATGAGCTAAAAATTAGTAAGACCCTCTTAATAGAAATACCAAATTATAAATTTGAGAGAGTTTTGCAGCTCTCTGCCATACATATGAACAATATGCAGGGCAAAAGAAAATATACACTACATAGTAATTAGCAGATTAATTAAATACAATAAGATCTGTATTAAAGCCCATGACTAACAAGAAATTTCCCAGCTCAAGCAGCCATCAAGTACGATCAGTTTTCACATCAAACTAGAATATTTCTGGAGCACAGATTAGCATCAGGATGGAATCAGTTGTGCTACAATGGTAAAAGAGGCACAAAACCAGGACCCGTTTTTATACAGAGGATTATGAAAGGAGTAAAAAATCATGGAAAGTGTAAGCATATGTAATTGTTTAACTGAGTTGAAAGAGGTTAAAGAATTAAGAATAACTACTTTTTTTTCAATTAACAAAGCATCAGATGTTATTTATTCTCTCATCTGCGAACTGGAGACCAGTTGTTTGGATGTCAGCTTTAGAAAAAATCATTGTGTGATAGTTAAAATGCCCACTGGAAAAGCACAGTTCAATTAAGCATAGTCTGCACAGATCACTCAGAGAAGGTCATGCTTTACTGATGCACAGGAGTACTGTGAAGATGTTATTGCCATGACTGATGAGAGGAATTCAGTAGATTTATGATACCCTAATTTGACAATGCCCTGCCCTCAGAAATTAATGTCTACAGGACAGTGTTAGGACATAAGGGCTAACTGAAACTGCTAGTTAAAAATAAAAGGTGGAAAAAATAGATTTAAAAGCTTGTTTTTTCAAGTTGTCATGGAAGGAATTATGTAGGTCTAAATAGAACTTCCAATACACCCCTACTATTTGGTTTGGGACAAGGATACTGATTCTTCCCTTTTAAATTGCAAATTAATTTCAAGGTGATCGTGTTATCTAGATGAATTAGTAGATGACAATCAAAGTTTAGTCTACATAAAAGTAAACCCGTATAAAGGATATAGCGTGCATCCACCTTGCATAAGTAATGTCATTCAGAAATGAGAAGGTGTGAAAAACCCCTGAGCAGTGCCCTTCTGTGTATTGCTAAGGACAATGTCTCATACTACCCAGACTTTGAAACACAGTGGAAATGACCAGCTGGGCAACCACTCCTAATAGGAAAATAATACAGCTCTGTGCCATGCCAAAACATGAGATCTTTACCAAGCCTTTGTTTGGACAAATTCAGGTGCAAATTAATTGTTACTGACATTCAGCAGCTTTTTGAATGCCTACCTGGAAGATACAGCAGTGTAAAATTATTTTCCATAAATTCTATCAGTGCCTCATATGGAACAAAAAACTTCCTATACAAATATTAAGTTCTCCAATTGTCCTGGGTTCAGCTGTAGCAGTCATTTTTCTCTTTAGTAGCTGGTGCAGCGCTGTGTTTTTGACTTTCAGCCTGGGAACAATGCTGATAACACCGATGGTTTTAGTTGTTGCTAAGTAGTATTTACTCCAACCAAGGACTTTCTCAATCTCATGCTCTGCCAGGGAGGAGGGGAAGCCAGGAGGAAGCAGAGGCAGGACACCTGACCCAAACTGGCCAAAGGGGTATTCCATACCACAGCACGTCATGCCCAGCATATAAACTGGGGGGAGTTACCTGGAAGGACAGATCACTGCTCTGGTCGGGCTGGGTATCGGTGGGTGGGTGGTGAGCAATTGTATTCTCTCCCCTTGTTATTCCTCTTATCATTATTATTGGTGGTAGCAGTAGTGGTTTGTATTATACCCTAGTTACTGGACTGCTCTTATCTCAACCTGTGGGATTTACATTCTTTTGATTCTCCTCCCCATCCATCTGGGAGCGAGGGGAGGAAGAAGTGGGGGAGTGAGTGAGCAGCTGCATGATTCTGAGTTACTGGCTGGGCTTAAACCATGACACCAATACAACTTAGAAGAGAAGATCTAGAACAGAATAGATAAAAGTTTTTGGTATCACAGGGAAAGTGTCACCTTCCCTATGAATTGCAGCAAATTTTCTGCATAATTGCTGAAGACCTCTATCAGATCCACATTTGAAGCTCTTTTAAGATTTCCCTGTAACTGAAACTTGTGTTGTCACTTAAGTATTTAAGTTACCGTGAAAAGAATATTGACTTTTTCATAGATGAGATTTGAGACAGTATAAAGTAATCAGTATTATGAAAAATATGGTAAAAGACAAACTGAGTCAAAATTCTCATTCTGAGAATCAGAAATTAATGAGCGCAAGAGATAAGCCTGATGGGCCAGTATCACAAGTTTCTATTAGAATGAATGTTTTTTTCTGAACTTTTATTTCCCCTTCCTCTGGCCCAAAGGAAAATTTTTTTCCCCTACCTTTATGAAAAGCATTTTCTAGAAGGGAGACGGTCTGCCTCTTCTGGTTCATTTCTTAAAAGGTGCTGTGGTCTTTGGAACTTTCAGCCCTGCTGTAGGTACTGTACGCACAGAGGGATCCTTCCTCAGTGAACTCAAGATTCCAGACCCTGACATGCTTTACTTCACAGCATGTAATGTATAAACACTAGTCAGTACCCTGAACACTCTAATGTCTCTGAAAACTGAGATTTACAGATGGTAAAGAAACTGATCTGGCTGGGTTAGTGAGACAGCGTTGTAGAAGCTAAAGGAACTAGCACAGATGGAGTGACACCCCATCTGATTATTTTTGAGCAATGGGAAAGATGTTGTTCAGGTATGGACAATCGCTCCAGCTCATTATTATTTTAACCAAGCCATTTTTATGTAAAGGTTTTAAAACAGAACCAAGTTACCATGGAAACTGATTGAAGCAAAGACTTACTGTAAATTCTTTTCTAGACAAGGATAACAGGACTGACAGGTGGGCTGTAAAAGGAATATGAGTGCAATATCGAGTTAGGCGTGATAGTCTTTTCTCTTCCTAAAAGTGTGTCTTTTATAGCTGTGTTTTATCTCCACTGTTTTCTACAGTGATATACTGAACATATTTTAAAAGAAGCTCCACCCAAATGAACATTTTATTTTGTCATAATCCTATTTGCTAGGGGATATACGTGCTTTAGAGAGAAGAGCTGAAGGGCAGGGCACTCCACTTACTTTCCCAAATTATTATGTCTTGCCAGAATCATCAGGGAGGAAGAGCCATCACTCAGGAAATGCATTTGCATAAAGTGCCCTTTGCTGCCAATGGTTATATTTTGCCTCTGTAAAATGCTTTAGGTAGATCCACACCATAGCACAGTGCTCTGCTTGTATGATATGAAAGAGGGTAACCAGGGAATAAAGTGTTTTTAGTGAAGAAATACCCCATTTCCGTTTCTTAAAAATTTGGAAAATATACCTATTTGCTGCAATCTGATTCAAAGTCAAAATGATTTGGCTCTGTAAATATCTTTCTTAGTCTGATGGATGATGGTAAGAGTAACAGAGATTAGAGTACACAGCCCCCAAAATACAGTGCCAGAGATGTAGGAAGGGAAATTGGCAGAAAATGAACACCAGAGCATGTACCTTTTCCACTTGGAGTAGTTAGCTGTCAGCACTGGAAAACATTTCAGCATATGAATATGCAGTATTTTTTTTCAAATCTGTGCCGGATGTTTCTACCTGCTGTGCTTAATTTCAGAGTCTTGTGTTATCATTAGAGAAAAATAGTTCTCTTTTCCAGTATAATTTTCTACCAAAAGGAAGTCGGGAGAAGGGGGGCACCCTTACTTGAACTTATCCTGATACTTTTCTAGCCTCAAGTTTCTGCTGCTTGGTTCTAGCTCCCAGCTAGAGCTGTGTTTGTACATGCCCTCCTGGCATAAGCCATAAAGCAATTTTCCTCTGGTTTTTAAGAGGGTTTGCTGTCATCAACAATCATAGTTGGTCCCAGTGCACTGGAATCACAATAGGTAGTCACCTTTTCCAGCATGTTTGCCTTACAGCTAGATGTAATGGCAACAGCTGTTTTTGTTGACAAAAGTAAATGTACTTCTCACCTTCAGTCTCTGCCTTCCTCAGCAATGTGGGGGTGGGCACATGACAGATGGTTCTTGCTAACTAATCACAGAAAACATGGTGTTTAGTGTGTGGCATGAATTTCCAGGCAAAGAAGAATGCTTTTCATTTAATATCCTCCCTGTAAAAAGCTGGACACCTAGATAAAATGTGGCATGCTCAGAGGAAACAGGTACTACATGTTAAAAGTATATGAAGACATGGCCAATCACAGAACTCTGCAATAAATGATGTATAAGCTAACTGTTACTTGTTATAATTTTAATAACTGTGCTTATTATATGTAAAACATTTTGGCAGCGAGACAGAGAGAAACATGGGGCCAAGTTCTGCTCTTTTTAGCCTAAGTTCATCTTGGATTCAAGGCTCTGTCCACCTTACTGTATTTGTGTGTCTGAGTCACTGAAGCGTGCCAGTCCAGGCTCAGTGGCAGGAAGGCTTCTGCAGAGGCTTGTGCAGTTCTTGAGACTGAATGCTCAATCTCTCCATGCACTAAAAGGTAGAACCATTTTCATCATTTAAAAGAAGCCATTTTAAGTATTTCTATGCTTTTTGTCTTCATTCTGACATAAATCCTACTACAAAAGGGTTGACAAATAGGGCTGTTGTCTTTCTCAAACAAATATAAATTTCCCAGAAATGTAGAAACCATTTTAAAGATAATGGTTTTAATTTTAGAAAATATGTCCCAAGTGTCTACAGTTTAATTCAGTTAAAATTCCTTAGTACCATTATACATTCCCAAATTTTGATTATTTTTCATACCTGCTTGTATGACAAAAGTATGTCATTTCAAATAATCATGACCAAATTCCCCATACAGGCATTTATAACTATCATTATAGTTATAGGATAGTATAACTTAAGGAAGTCAGAGGATTAGAAATGAGAATGTTGGGAATAGCTAAGTTCATAAAGGAGGACTATATAATTTTTATTTACAAACTCATGCCTAAAGGTACGATTGTTCAAAAGCAAAAGTGGGGAAAAGAGGCACACGGGATGGAGGAGGGATTGTTAAGAGTTGGGGAAGAGCCAGGAAATAGGTTCTGGAAGAAAAACAAACAACAACAACAACAACAACAACAACAACAACAACAAAGAAAAATGAACAAACCACTGGAGAGTGAAAAAAGAGAAAAGGAAACAGCAAAGCCTCTTTTAGATTGCAATTTAGAAAATTGCCATTTACAATATAGGCGAATTTCTTGCAAGCCTGATCAGAATTCTCTGAAAATCACTGAGCGCTGCAGAGGTGTCTCTGAAAGATACCTTGTTACAAACTTCAAGATCAGCTCTAAAAGAAAACAGATAAATGCTGCAGCTAGTTCGTGGCACTTCTAAACATGGCTGCTCATTCTGAAGGTTTTGCTTGGGCTTCCAAAGGACAACTTGCCAAATACTAGTAGTTTCTGTTTCTCGTAAGCCCACGTTTTGTGTTTTAAGACACATTATTTCTATGTGTTTGTGTTGCCACATTCTTTTCAGAAAAAAAAAATAATTACATGAATAGATTATGTGCATGGATTTAAGTGGTTAGCAATATAAAAACAAGGCTGCAAACTTATTACATCAGAACTTGACCCCAGGTCTCTTCTTGTTCTTTCTCTGTTTTCATTGAAGACAAAAAGAAGAGTAATAAAAAAAAAAAGTTTTTCATTCACCCATATGTAACTCACAGATATTTGTCAATGCAGGTTTATCAATATACAGTCCGCACTGGTTTCATATGTGACAAGGAGGCAAGAAAACAGTGGAGAACGGCAGTAGATATGATGCAGATAAGCAAGAAAGAAAAGTTAAGGACTAAAAGTTTCTAAAAAATCAGGTAAGGAATTCAAGTGATTCTGTATGAAGTGTGAAATGTATAAAGTATCATGCAGAATAGTTTATGCTTATCTTGCCCCTCCTAGTATTTCTGAGAATTACCGCTTTATGTGTCTATGAACATATGTATACACATAACCTAATCCCACCCACTCACATAATAAATCTCCTTTTTGAGCAAAATTGCCATTACCCTCAGTGCAAATATTTACTACAGTGGTATTTGACATGTCTTTGAATAAAATCATTTTTCTGTATTTCATTTTGTTTAAATAAAAGATTGTACTATTTCCTACAGAAAACCAAACAAGCAATACTTTTACACAGGAGCAAAACAGAGTTGCGCTATGTGGTTTACTGTTCTTTCTCAACAAATCAGTTTTAAGTTCTCAAACCTTACATTATCCTACCCTGGTGCCGATCTCCTGGGCCATTACACACGCACTGCAGAAAAGTATCATGTGTTATGACCTACCTCTCTCTTCTTAGATTGGTGACAGGTGGAAAGGTCATTTGGAGCTTCAGCACACTTTTATTTCCTAAGCCTGGGTAGAGAAGAGTAAAAATACGTTTACCAAAGAGCAAAGCTGGAAGAACAGCAAGCAACAATTCTACCTTTGCTCCTCTGCTTTGGTGAAAAGTTGCTGTAGCACTTGTAGTGACATACTGGGAGCAGTAAATGCAGTGGAGACTGTATGTTCCCTACAGCCTAAAACAAGCCGGGAAGCTAAGCTAACTGTGTGCTATATGATGCAATTGCTTATGACAGAAACGTTTCCTTAATTTCTTAGGTAGACTTACTTCTAGAATAGATTGAATTACATTTTTGCCATGTGCATAAGATAGAAAGAAATACTCTTAACTAGACATTACATATCCATCATTTGCCTGTCTATCTGCTTAATACTTACCTCCCCTTCCGCTCACAAAACTAAAGCTAACATGAGGTTACCATGTTACCAACACATGTCAACTGGTAAGAAATGCAGGGTTTTGCATTCGTCTGTAACATCATCAGCTTATCGCATCCATTTTGTATATACACAAAAGAGAATTCCCTTTAGAGTTTAGCTTTGTAGGCAAATGTTTGTAGAACCCATCTACAAAATGCCTACGTTATGCTTATTTTTAGCTTTCACAGAACAGTATCTAATGCTTCCACTCAGCATAGTTCAGATGATTGACTCCAAACCTGTGGAAATTCACTACTGAAATAATGCATTCTATGAATTCCCAGGAACAATACCGACATTAAAAACAATTCAACAATCCCCAGTCAAGCCTCACAAACTACATGTAACTCAGTATTACTGTTACGTTGTATCAATTATATGTTGCACAAGTCATAATAATGCAATATTGTGTTTATGCTAACTTTCTGAAGTTTGGTAAGCTTAGCACACATTGAGACATTCTACCTGTTCCTTTGTACGTTATTGATTCTTGCAAAATGACAGCTGCTGCATTAATGTTAAAAAAAAGGCTCAGAATATCAGCAAGGATGCTTCTAATGGAAGCAGCAGCATAATATAGTTAGAGTTTCTCTAGGACATGCCATATTCATCAGTTACAAACTTGAGAATGTCATTTTGTAAAAGCTACATGATAAAAGATGCTATGTGGTGTACAGCTGACTCTATTTGCCATATGGCACATTATTGTCTTGTGTTACCTTGGGGAGTGCGCTAGAAGCAAAAGAACAGAACACACTCAAGGTATATAGAATAATAAATACAAATTGTATAGTTTTTAATTATAGCAATAAGGTCTGTAACTAAAATGGAGATGGAACTAAATACAAGAGTTGAATGTATGCTATACTACTCTCCAACTACCGCAAAGCAATAAACTCCTATCAGGAATATTTAAAGAGAAAGAAATTGCCAGCCACCATATATAAAAGCCTACAGACAACCTCAAAGCAGGTTGACTCAAAAGTCAGCAAATGCTATGTGCAATGCAAACATAATAATATGGTTTTACATTGAAAACATGGTTTTACATCAAAAATGCAGTTGTACACAGGGTAGGCTGGAAAAGACTTTTAAGTCAATAATCTCTAAAAATGGAAATCCAGATGCACAGCTATAATAAACCCTTCAAACGAATAATTAGAACAATAAAGTGGGGGGAGTATTTGCTGAAAACAATTAAAGAATCCTAAATTAATTGTGTTAATTTGCTATAGGATAAGTGAGCTGTTCACAAAGACTGAGAAATCCCAAAACAAGCAACATCTCCAAATTTACAAAAGCTTTCTTTTTACAATACATGAAAATTGACAAGCAGATTGTTATTAATATGGCCAAAACTTAGCCAAGATTTCGGGAAAGTAGGTGCAGTGAAAAAATACTGTCTTTCATTGTGTCAATATTTGGCTGCACATTCAGTTCTTCCCATGCCAGCTTCACCCCTCCCACCTTGCAGTGCCATCTTTGGAGGTGTAGCCTGACTCTTAAGCAAAGTCCAACCAAAGTTAGATCATTCTTTGGAAGCTATTATTCAGTCACAATTTAAATTTTAAATGACAAATTTTGTGATACCCAATAATGGAAATGTACAGGCTTGCTGGTTTTGGAAATAGCTTGGCTCTAAGCACCTCAGTCCATTAGATGAGGCATTTTAAGATCTGTTACAGGAACAGAATATTTCAAAATTACTCATGCTAATTGTGCAATACTTCAGATGACATCTTCAAAACTATCGTCTACTCAAGTGTTCGGTTTGAGCAGCCAAAAAGTAGATCATTGCCTTTAGCCAGATCTCTAGCAGAAGTAAATTAGAGAAAGTCTAGTAACTCTCAATGTTTCCTATTACAGGTTATGCATTTTACTTTCCTGTTCGTTTTTACCCCCTATTAGGAAGATAATTTATTTCTGTCTTTTTTTTCTGTAAGACATCCAAGTGACTCAATGTCATTTAAAGACAGCAGAACTACACAGTAGAATGAGAAGAGGATCACAACTGTATGACCCTTCTAAAGCTTTGCCCTCCCTTGCACTCACTGCCCAAACCCACTGGGTACAGTTTACCAGTCTCAAGGTTCAACAGTGCACTAGTTTACATTTGTAAATACTTGCAGCCCAGTGATGGCAGGATGGGCCAAACTGTTGTGCAATTGCAAATTACTGCATCCATTTTCATTTCTCAGCTAATGTTAATACCAACTCATGACATGTTTTCCACTTTTATTATCAAAATCTATGAAGCTTTCACACATTTCAGTTTAAATGCCACTCATGCTTATTCCACACATAACATTCTCTTCAAGCCATAAAAAAGGCTGATGCAAAAATGGCTGATGTCATTAAATGAGAGTTATTATTTAATAAGAGATAAGAAGTAGGAGAGAGGGAGAAGCAGGGTGGGGTGGGGGAAGTCAGTTCTCTCTATCATACTCAAGGGTGTCCTTCCCTTTTAAGTTAGCAGGAATCTTGAATATGTGTTAACTGACAGCTCAAGTTTAAAGACTCTGTGTTGTAAACATACCTGCTGAATTAGCAAACATTCATCTATTATTATCTTCCTTAAAGGAAAGGTATTATTTGGGTAATATTTTTTTTCTTCTGAGAATGTATTTAGTTCCATACTGATAAAAGATAACTAGCATCTGACAGAACTAATACTTTACCTTACCCTAATAAATGAAGAACTTACATCTACATTTTTAATACTTCGATTTCTGTTATTCTGATTAACTGTTACCTCAACAAAAAACATAAATGAATTCACTATTTCAATGATGAATTTCAAGTGCAGAATTGGTAATGGAAAATTAACCTTTTAAAATACTTAGTAATTTCTTATGAAAAGATAAAAATGTTTAATTAAATGTCAGAAATGGATTTTTAGTATCAATTCTTCAACCTGAAATCTTATCAGAATATGGTAATTATTACTATTATTTTTTAATAAATTTAAAAACTATTCAAGTCTCACATCGAACAACTCGGGAAAACATCAAGAAAATAATAAATGGAAGGATTTAAGAGTTGAATTCAAGGAAAGAATCATGTTCCAAAGTTTTCTCATGACAGATAAAAGTTTTTTTCTGCTAGTTCAATTCATTTATGCAGTTTTTTTTGATTAATTGATCATGACAGTATTATAGTATAATATTGATTACATTAGATGTGTACACATTTGAAGTCTTCAGTTAGTTCAAGAAAATGCAGATAGGCCAAAAATTTGCTATGCTTCAGAGGAAGAAAGTTCAATTATATTTAGCAGGAATATCACCAGTATTTTTATCTAACCACAGTTTTTAAGTAACCAAGGGGTGAACAGCGAATAGCTTAAGAGAATCCTTATATCAGAGAGAACAGAATCTCAAAGACATGACTTAATCAAGTAGCACATTGTGCATTATAGAACCATACTGTCAGCTACGCACCCGTTTTAGTGAAAATGCAGTATTTAAAAATTTGGAACACTGGTTACATAAACTGAAAATTGTTAGTATGGGCAACCTGTGACTTTCACTTCCAGAGGCACTAATATACTTACTTTTATAAATACGCCTCAACTTCAAAACAAGCAATTGCCCTGTGCTTTGGAGGTGCCTAAGACCTAGCTAAATATGAGTTTTGTGTCTATTTTAGGGCTTTTTTTTATATGTATTCAACTGTTATTTCTCATACATTTCTTCCATAAAGATACCCTGATGGATATTTGCAGTGTATTATGAACAGATGTTATTCCTGCTCTGCTGATTCGTGTTAGAGGGCTTGTATCTTTGATACATTGTGAAGGGTGGATGAAACCCTAAGTGAACAACACAGAACAGTAAAGAAAATATTTGGGATTTCATTTTTTTTCTAAATGAAGTTATTCACAGCAGATTATAAACTGGTGCTTCCACGCTATTATAAATCAAAATCTTATTATGCCATCAAAAGCTGACAGACTTTCAAGGTAAATGACTGGTGAAGTCTGAATCCTCATCACCCAGCATGATCTGTTTTTGCTGTAGTCTGGAAACAACCACAATACTATTTAAGAGTAAGAACCTCAATCTGCCCTTAATGGTCCAACAATGTTATTTATAATACCAGAAATTTTCAGGGGTATGGTAAGCAGATCCTATTCTGCAAGCGTGGCTTTTTAACTGTAGCGCCTACATTGCATGTTTAGGCAATCGAGTCACTAGGAAACTACTGAATGATTTGCTGTCCTTTTGTTCCCAAAGATGTACATGTATGTTCTTGATACACTGTATAGGTTCCAAAAAAAAGAGAAAACAATTATTTGAAGTAAACAAGAGAATCTTAAAAATTAACAAAATTAGAAATGTTCTGAGTGAGTTAATTTTATTTGAATGCTCAGGTACCACAGTAAAGGCTCTGCCACCCTTATTTACACCTCATCTCCAAGAACACTTCATTTCCTGCTCGAGCCTGCATCCTAAAAGTAACATTAAGTGCTTTCCTGGAACAGACTAGTGAACTACATGCTCAGATGATCTCTAAAATTTCTTATTTTTGAAGCCATGTGACTGCAGTAACATCATGCTATCAACAAATTATAATCTGTACATAACTGCGTAGAAATAAACCTGCAAGGTATCTTAATTCTCTATTGAAATGGAATAAAGTGAGAGGTGTTTTTTTTTAAACTGGAAAATACAAGACTAAACATTGTGCTTAGAATGAAAATAGCCTTTTCTAATTCCTTGCTTACCTCAAAAGGACCATCTGATTTCTATGAAGTGAGTTAAAACATAAGAGCTGTAAATTCTTTTCTGCTGTTTAGAATATTATTGAATTTTTTTTGACATCACAGATGACACTAAATGTGATTAATAGCTGCTGATAATTGGAGTTTCATTCCAGTGGTTATTGCTTGTCAGTAACAATTAATAGTTCCACAAAAACCCCATTCATTTCACAGTATTAAAGAATGATGGCTTTTGGGAATTATGCTAATCTAGCAATTTCAATTAGATTTTGAATTTTATAGTATATTGAATAACAGTTTATGGTTTTATAATAGCAGTGATGGTTTATCATTTTATGGTAATGACTCTCAGTACATGTATGTTTATCTGGAGAATTACATTTTTTATAGTTGTCATATTAAAAATAATCAATTGCATGTTACCGTTTCTTTAGAAGTAGAGAGTGGTTTGGTCCTTATCAGTAAGGATGATTTTGATTGTCAATTACATAGGTTTTGTCCTGGTGTTTGATAGTGAAGATGCTATGTATAAGGGATGCAAAAAAGTCTTAAGCTACTCAGTATCAAGCGCCAGCTGGTATGGCATGTGGCGCAGTCACCCAGTTGCAAGTCTTTTGCCTGCAATTGGCTGGCTGTAGATGTAAGGCGCTAACTGTCTCATCTGATCATTTCCAGAACTATAGAAAGAGAGGAGGGGAAATCTTCAATAAAGGGAAAGATACTGATTTTGGAGACTCATTGAAAAACATCCTCACCTTTGGCCCTTTCTCCAGTAAATAATTTCCTGCAGTCAGAAGAAAAAAAAGCCAAACAAAAAACAAGAGAAAGGGAGAAGGAATCAAGGACTGGCATAGAGGAGCACACAGGGAGAGAGCAAGAGTTGCATAAGATACAGCTGATTGAAAACATCATCTGGATCAGCACAAAATGGTTCATAGAGTTTGATGTGAGAGACTGGAAAGGGCATAGTTCCTTTCTGTGACAGCATTAAACTTAATAGAGCAAATTTTTTAAGTTTCTTAACTGAGAAACAAGCAGGCTCTGAAGTTTAACATGCTTATAAGACACATCTTGAAAATATAAGTATACTAATAAATATTCTGGTCCTCAGGAAGTCAGTGTATTTCTAACATTGACATCTGTATTATCAGGATCTGATTCCTAGATCACCTAATAAAGTTCAACAAAGTGGAAAAGGGAACAGTATGGAGAAAGAGCTTTATAAAGTTAACTTCTTCATTTGCAAGGCACCTATCAATTTCACTTGCATAAGTGCTTTCGCCTAGGACTCTCATTGGCTTCAATTTTTTGTTGCAGAGAATACAATTTCTGTGAGAATATTCTAAAGAAATGTTTCTTCTGCTTTGTCTTTAATTTAATATGCTCTTAAATTTTACTGATAATTTGGGTATTTTTCTAATTTAATCTTACGTACACAAATTATCTAATGAATCTCCCAAATAAAGAAAATTCTAGTAATTCAATCTTGTAATATTCTTCCAGACAGTGAAACTATCGTAGTGTAAAACGAGGTAAGATGAGAAGCTGTCCCATGAAGCACTGTATTATTTTAGCAAACTAGGTTAAGGAAAAAGACAACAATAGAAATAACTGTGATAATTCTAACAAAATTCCAAGTCAAAACTGCAGCGCGCTGCAAGTTCTATTTAAGACAGTAATTCTCCATCCAGTAATGATCATTTTTAAGTCAGCACCAAACTCAGTGAGAACAGGAGCAAGACCTTTATTATAATATGATTAATTTGTGCAAGTTTACAAAAGTGGAAAATTACTGCTGGTGATGGGGGAACTTCAAAAGGTGTACTTCTTTGTTTCATGGGAAAAATCATAATGCAGAAGTTTGCATGATTATACAGAGATATGTAAGTCTTTTAGATTTACTTCAGTCCTGGCCTTCAGACCGCCTGTTCAGAAATATTTTAGTTACAGTTTCATGATACTAATATTAGTTATTTTTTGTAAAAATAATATTACTTGAAGTCAGTGGCTACTCAGGACCTGAGAAGACTAGATATTCTAAGATTCTCCAACCAAAAATCTCAAGGCCAGTTAAATATAAGTTAAGATCCTAAGAAATGGCTGTACCCTCAATTTCTTTTGCACAGTATTACTATTAAGAGTGTCCCAGTGTTATATCATATGAGGAAACTGACCCGCCAGCACATATATACATGTTTCCATATATACACACTCTATGTAGTCTCCTGGTGGTTGGATAGAAATCCAGATTGTTTTAATAAATGGTACTTCCTCAAATGTTATGCTTCTTCCAGCCATTCAGTGTATTTCGTAGTAGAAGTTAACTTTTCCTTGCCGTCCTTCTCTCATAGCATTTCAAATGTTGGATACAGAACCATTTCAAAGACTTAGATTTTCTGAATGGTGATGCTTAGGAACACCTTCTTAATTAGTTCTGATGTTTGAGTAAAAATGGTTCTTAACATTAGTGTGCTGCAAAATCCATGTTGATAATTCAATTACTGTTTCAAAATGTTGTATTTTACAAAGCACTTAGGGGAACTAGACATTTCCTCTGAGAAAACTCCAGGGGTATAGGAAAGCCAGTACATCTGGGCAGAACAGGGAATGTCAGAGTTGTCCTTTTTTGGGTGTAGATTCTAGCTTTTGCATGCCTTTCTAGTTCTCAAGAACCTAAAGTTCTAGTGTGCCTTGGGTCATCAGGTAATTAAAATACACATACATTCAACAGGCAAAAATTTAGAAGCTGAGACCCAGCTGTTTGCTGCTTTGAAAAATTCTTTTCTTTCTTTCTTTTTCACTATGATACTATGAGGAGCACCTCTAAGTATTAAGAGCTGTAAGCAGAAAGGAGGAATAAGCCACACAAATACTATTCTGTTAGAATGAAATTGAGGTTGTCTGAATATGTTTTTCAACCTCAGCCAAAACTTCTGCTGGAAAATCTCTCACTAAAGCATTAGCTACTCCGTCTTTTCAGGGGATGTTGCATACTTACTAATTGTAAGTGTATGTTATGACAGTAGTGCTAGAGACTTTGATGAATAGAGGAAATAAAAAATTTAACATTTTACTGCTGCTATGTTTATGCACTTTATGACTTCATTCCTGAACTTAAGGAGAAGCAGGATTGGTTTAGTCTACACTCTGTTTGTTAAAAATTCTCTCTTCTATTCCTGCCTTACAAAAAATAAACTCAAATTAGAGTTTGGCTACAATTTTCAATGGAAGGCTCATCAGTATTTGCTATCATTTCACAGCAAGAAAGACCATGGAATTATACTAATAAGTTTCCTACAAAGGCCTACATCAGAGCATCTATATTCACATCACTGTTATGCTTACCAGGTGAATGGATTTCAGGCATTTGCCTTCCCTGACTCTTCCTTCTTACCTTCTATAACTTATGTTTAATAAGCAGGCAAAAGCTCCTCTGAGCCTTACTAGCAGGAGATAATTGTTCATACTCTCTACAGTTTCCTCTCCAGCACTATAACGTACATCAGTTGCTAATGGTTAATTATTTTGTGCACTTGCAGTTCAGTCTCCTGAGGAGTGAAATTAAATTTTGTGGTTTTAGCCCAGGAGAACATGGACGTAAAACACACACACTTAAAAGTTTTTTCTGAACACTAGTCAAAGCAGTTCCTTGGCATATGGGACAGGGAGTTGCAGGCCTGACTTTTATTCGAGGTGGCACTTAACTTGATGTTCACTGGTAGCGTCAGTGGCCAGAACTATTTCTTTGCACCTAACACTGATGCGTAGATCATTTCCTCTCAATTAAAGACTGCTTATTCACTCCTGCAAGAGGCTTTACATACCACTATAACTGATTCAATAATTCAAGAAATTACTCATTCTGTCTGAATTTTGCTTACATTTGCCTGAAACTAACAATCTTGGCAAGAGGCAACTAACCAGCCTTGGAGCACTGTCAGTGTCAGGAATGGAACACTTGAATTCATTCATCCTGGAAAGTTAAGGAGTGCATTGTCTCCCTTGCCCAGACTTAACTGGGTAGCTAGTATTTAAATATGTGCACTGAGGAGAACAGTTGTGTTTGGCCCACTTTTACTAGAAATATTACTGATCCCTCTGTGCATTGTGTGAATTATGCCCAGATATCTTTGGAAAACATGATAAATAGAACTGTTTGGAAATATTCCAGGGAAAAGGTTTTCTCAAGAAGATCTATTTTAATAAAGTGGAAATATTTTCCTGCAGCATTTTGGATTTAATGAATTTTCATTGAATGAAAATCAGATTCATAGGATCCTTTGTCTGGACTCCTGACAGTTTGTCCCAACAGATCCAGAAATATTCCAGTTTTTTATTTTAGTTCTGAGAAAATATGATGTTTTGAGAAAAATACGGATCAGTTCTTGCAAAATGGAAATCCTCTTTTCATAAGCTTTTTGAGGTGTATTATTTTCTTTTTTCATATAAAGTTCTCAAAGTATCTTAGAGGATGACATCTAAGAGGTACTTGAAGTTTTGGAAGCTGATGATGGCCACTTAAAGCCTTTATAATACTGCAGTTATGTAGTTATGTCAGCATACAGCAAAAAACTACAAACAAACAAACAAACAAAACAAATCCCACATGCCTTTTCAGATACAGAACTAGTGCAACTTTTAAGAATAATTTTTGCCAGTTTTTTGTCTGCTTTGCTAAGTTTACCTGGTAAGCCTTGGTGAGTTACAAATTGTTTCTACTAGTGAGGAGGCTTTATCTTATGATTTATATGACTATCAGTATTGATTAAAACTCAGCAGAATAAAAGGCTTTCTTTCTCATGCTAGATAGGGAGCTTAATAAGCATTAATTTAATTCTGAGAGCAACTGTCATTTCGGCTCCCTTATTTCATAGAAGAGCTGTTGATGCTGAGATATTTTGCCATCTTTTTTGGTCCTAGAGGATCCTTGACCTCCTCCTCCTTTCTTTTTCAGTACAAACAGTTTATATGAAATATTTATATTGTTCTGAGCTTAAAAAAAACAACCAAAAAACAAAGCAAACAAACAAACAAAAAAAACCTTTTCTATAATTCATTTGGATTTGACTTTGATGAGGGCTCTTCCTCTTCAATTCACAAGGAAACAAGCTGGCTCAAAATTTATTTCCCTTGTAAAAGAAGCAAGTAAAGAGCAACCCTCAACCCTGGGGGGAAAAAAACAAACAAGCAAACAAAACCCAAAACCAAATGACACTGGTGGTTTGGTTTGGGGTTTTGTTGTTTTGTTTGTTTGTTTTTTTTTCAATTAAGAAGAGGATATGTTTGAGGGAAATAGACAAGTTCTGAATTTATTCAAGGATTTTTTTAGCCAGCTGTAATAAAAGACCTGTCTTCTAATGTTTTTCCATTTATTCAAAGCAAAATTCTTTATTTTCTCTAGCCTAGGTTGCAAATAGGAGGAGCAGGACGACACAGTAATTTTTCAGTGCCTAGAAACACCCGAGTTTGTTGTATGGTTTTTCTGTAGACAGAGTTCTGAGTTTCAGCTATGCAACATTTCAGAGTGAGCTACATCAATTTGCATTACAGGGCTGAGATGTCTCCTCAGATAGTTTTAGTAGGACTAGGCATCCTAGACAACATATTTATAAATGTTGGACTACTGTTTGACAGCTCAACAAGACAGACAGAATTCCTCATACATGTGCATTTCTCAGAATCATCAGCTTTAAATTAGTCATGTAAGAATGAGGTTGGCTGCATTCTGGTCTTTCCACTTACAAACAACTGAGCTGAGCTTACTCCACTGACAGATGGGGAAGCTGCACTACAGTTCAACAGAACACACAGCTTTTTGTTGTACAATTCTCCTATCCACTCTGCCTGGCATCCCACTTCCTTGGGGGCCTAAACACACTTGAACTGATACTGTATAAAAAAAGCATAGAATTAAGTGCTGGTTGTCTTTGTTTTTTTTCCTTTTCGAAACAAGAATTAGAAAAGACGACCTTTAATACTTTTTATTCTGAAAGAAGAATTTCTTTATGCTAAACCTCTTCTGCAAATACTATCAGATAAACCTATTTCTTCATAATTTTCTACTGTGGCTACTTTAGAAAGGGCAGTATTCTGAAATTCTCTGCAGTTTATTACAGCCATTCTGCACAAGTAAGACATTCTGTAAACTCAGAGCTTGAATATAGATTAAGGTAATGTGATAAATTATGCAGAACATGATGAGAAATGATTAAATGTAAAGAAAGATCTGGAAACTGAGTGAATTTTCACCAAATTCTAAACATTTTCACTGACCGTTATTATTTCGATTATTTAGTATAGCAGCCTTTGTTTCTTTCGTTTCTTTGAGAGGGAAGAAGACAGCATATATTGCTTGAATAACCTCTTATTTTGCATTTAAAATTAGAGTCAGAACTCTTAAAATTTAAGACTTCATTTTATCATAGAACCATAGAATGGTTTGGGTTGGAAAGGACCTTAAGATCATCTAGTTTCAACTCCCCTGCCATAGGCAGGGACACCTCACCCTAGAACATGTTGCCCAAGGCTCTGTCCAACTTGCCCTTGCACGCAGCCAGGGATGGAGCATTTTCTAGAACATTTATAAAGATTCAGCTTCCTAAGTACTTCAGGTTACTGTCTGTAACGATATAGCTGGCAAAGTGCTGACTTCTGTGCTTGGACCACAGCAACCCCATGCAATCCTACAGGCTTGGGGAAGAGTGGCTGGAAAGCTGCCTATGCAAAAGAACCTGGGGGTGCTGATTCTTGGCCACTGAACATGAGCCTGCTTGTGTCCAGTGGCCAAGAACGCCAACAACATCCTGGCCTGTGTCAGCAATAGTGTGGCCAGCAGGTCCAGGGCAGCGATTGCCTCCCCATGCTCGGCACTGGTGAGGCCACACCTCAAATACTGTGTTCAGTTCTGGGCCCCTTACTACAAGAGAGTCGTTGAGGTGCTAGAGTGGGTCCAGAGAAGAGCAACACAGCTGGTGAAGGGTCTGGAGCACAAGTTTGATGAGAAACAGCTGAGGGAAGTGGGGATATTTGGCCTGAAGAAAAGGAGGGTCAGGGGAGACCTTATCGCTCACTACAACTATCTGAAAGGAGGTTGTAGTGAGGTTGGTGTCATTCTCTTCTCTAAAGAAGAAATGGGACAAGAGAAAATGGCTGCAAGTTCCACAAGGAGAGGTTTAGACTGGATATTAGGAAAAATTTCTTCTTGGAAAAGATTGTCAGGCATTGGAACAGGCTGCTCAGGAAAGGGGTGACCTGGAGGTACTTAAAACCTCCAGATGAGGTGCTTAGGGACATGGTTTAGTGGTGGACTTAGCAATGGTAGGTTAACGGTTGGACTTGATGATCTCAAAGGTCTTTTCCAACCGGAATGATTCTATGCTTCTATGATATAAATTTTGCTATAAAAAAAGCTTTTATGTTTCAAAAAGAAATCATCAGAAATGCAGTGATGTCTACAGCAGGCATCTCTACTGCTACTATATTTTACTTGAAAGGTAATGGGAAAATCTAAAATTTCAAGACACAACAGTGCATATATGTCCTAAACTACCCTTTACTAAGAAAGAAAAGCCTTCTTCAGTGATTTGGTTAGCTGTAGTTAACTAATGACTCCATGTAAAATTACTATATTAACAAATTATTTGTTAAATAAAGTCAAATTACTGAAAGAAAATTTTCAAATGAAGGCTAAATGCTGGGACTTCAAAAGGAGATCACTTCTCATTTACTATCTGTGTTATAGTGTTCGGGTGCTATGTATATAGGTTTTTGCTGCTTAAAAGAAATAATCTTCAAAGCTCTGTGTTTCACGAATTCCTTATTGTGCTACATTCTTCTGTATGCTTTACTTACGAGTTAAATTCTCTGTGAAGGAAATCCAAAGTTGTTCATGAGCTCTGCAATAAAATAGTGTTGGGTTGGGTTTTTTTGTATGAGCCAAGAATTTTCAGGTGAATAGGGCCTTTAGAAAACATATTTTAACACTCTGGTAGATTAATAACATGTTAGCAGAAAAAGACATGTTGAGCTTGGCTCACTTATCCTTCCATCCAGTTATACTGTGACATTAAATCTTGTGACATTTAATAAGAAAGGCCATTTCACCCATGGCTGCCTCAACTGCTGACAATTTATGCAACAGTATTCCCTCCTAAGAAACTATTCTAAAAGAAGGTGGTTTTCTCACATGCTGATACATCCAACTGCCCATGTAAATTAAATAATATGCAGCAAAATATATAAAATTGTTCATCTTACAGTTACTTTGTAAGTATGCTTTTGACTACAGAAAGATGAATTAACTAGGTTGGCAGTTGTAGTTTAACTCCAGACAGCAACTAAGTACCACACAGCCACTTACTCACTTCCCCTAACCCCAATGGGATGGAAAGGAGAACTGGAAAAAGGCAAAACCCATAGGTTGACATCAGAACAGTTTAATAACTTAAAGTAAAATATAACCATCATAGTATAAACAACAACAATAGTAATGGAAAGGGAGATAAAAAAAGAGAGAGGTATATACAACTGGTCACTATCCACTGACCAATGCCCAGCCCATCCCCAAGCAGCGTCTCCTGACCAACTCCTCCCAGTTTATATACTGAGCAAGATGTCCTGTAGTATGGAATATCCACTGGATCTCCAGCGAGTCCGGAGGAGGGCCACAAAGATGCTCAGAGGGCTGGAGCACCTCTCCTGTGAAGACTGGCAGAGAGAGTTGGGCTTGTTGAGCCTGGAGAAGGCTCCAGGAAGACCTGATGGCAGCCTTCCAGTACCTAAAAAGGCCTAAGAAATCTAGAGGCACTTTTTAGAAGGGCAGGAAGTGATAGGACAAGGAGGAATGGCCTTAAGCTGAAAGAGAGTAGATTTACCCTCTTACCTAGTATCTAGATACCTAATCTCTTACCTAATATCTAGATAAGATATTAGGAAAAAATTCTTCACTATGAGGGTGGTGAGAAACTGGAACGGGTTCCCAGAGAAGTTGTAGCTGCCCCATCCCTAGCAGTGTTTAAGACCAGGTTGGATGGGGCTTTGAGCAACCTGGTCTTAGTGGAAGGTGTCCCTACCCGTGGCAGTTAACTAGATGGTTAACTTAAAGGTCTCTTCCAACCCAAACCGTTCGGTGATTCTATGATCACTTTGGCTAGTTTGAGTCAGGTGTCCTGGCAGTGCTCTGTTCTGTCTTCTTGTGCACCTCCTCACTGGAAGAGCATGAGAGACTGAAAAGTCCTTGACTTAGGGTAAGCACTACTAGCAACAACTGAAACACTGTTATTAGCATTATTCTCAGACTAAAGTCAAAACACAGCAGGGCACCAACTACTAGGAAAAAAATTAACTCTATCCCGGCTGAAACCAGGCCACTGGCATAAATTCTTTTTGGGATTGCAGTAGTATTCATGGACTAAATATGAACAAACCAGGGTAAAAAAATAACAAAGTATTTGGATGTAGATATCTCTCATTTCTTTAAAAGTGTTTCACATTTATGAATATGAATTCACAGGTTTAAGGGTCTTCAATTTTTTATTAAAAAAAAAATGCCATTAAACAAAACTTTTTGTGATGCCACTAAATAAGCCTCTGGTGTAACCCTAGTGCTGTCTTCCTCAAGGCAGAACTGAGTGACAACTTTTAGGACCAGCTCAAGATTCCTTCCAGGACAACAAGCATACACACTCCTTTTCATAGAATATAAGCAAAGAAATCACAGCTAGCTTCTCATCTGGGTCCAAAACTGGAAGATACTTAGCTTAGCCTGTACCAGAAATCCCTAGCCTTGCTGATAGGCAACAGGATTTGAGCTAGAATCTCTATGAAGCACCAAGCAACAATATATGAATACATCAGCTGGTTCTGTAGGTGTCTTGAGGATTTTTGCAGCAAGTCCCACTGTGTGGTGGTGTAAAACAATGCTCAAACCATTTCAGTTAACTTCTACCTCTAAAAGTTACTAGAATATTAAGTCAGATGCATTTAAGACCATCATTTTCATATTTTTAGGTAACTGTGGACTCACACTTCAGTAAATGGCTTGGCTTTCAAGGAGTCTGAATACTCAAAGCAATTTATTTTACTCTATTTTTTAATAGAATTTTATGGTAACATGGCACATCTGTTCTATTGTTCAGGTAGGACAGATGTTTCAAATCAAATATCCAAGCATTGAAGAGCAGGCTACTTGCTGCATGTAAAATCTCCATGAAAGTCGCAAGGACTAAAGGATTGTATCCTGCCTGATTAAGACTGGGTAAACTAATTCAGGTTCATGCTCATGATAGAAATGGGGAGTTCGAGGTTTTTTGGGGTATTTTGGGTTTTTTTTGGATTTTTTTTCTTTGGGTTCCACCCCCCCCACCCATGGATCTGTTCTGCCCAGCAATCGCTATTTTGCCTCTTCCTACTATCTTACAACATAAACATAGGAAATTCAGGTAACAAAAAGCAAAATCAAAAGCTTAATCTTGTCAATCTTTTCAAAGGGTAAGAAAAAAGCAGCTAAACTTTTAACTACTCCATACTATGAAAATCACATGCTTTTACGTATTTGTGGCTGGAGAGAACAATGTGTGCCTTCATGTATATTAGCAAAAGTGAATCCTGCTGCTCCAACTTCAGGGCATACCATAAACTGCTGTGCAGGACGGATAAGTGAATGAATCATTGAGCCATGATCTTCAGCCTTCTCTGAAAACCAGTTATTTTCCCTATGAAGTTATACAAAGTTGATGGGGTTTTGTTGGTTGGTTTTAGGGTTTGGAGTTTTTTTTTCTAGAAAATATGTGTGGAGGAATGAGCACTGTACAAAGTTCTCTGAAATCACACATTATAGAAAACACTGTGCTTTCACTGAAGATGCCCCTGGCAAGGACTTTATACCAGTATCAGATTTCATGCAACTTTTCATGTAATATCTCTACAAAGCATTCATGCCTAATACAGAAGGAGACAGTGTTTATACTTGTGGCAGGAGTAGATAAAACTACAATCAGCAAAACATATTAACCAAATAAAAAACTGGAGGGGGGACACCAAAACAATGAAATTGAGGTCTGCTTCTTAACTGTGTGTCGTGGTTTAAGCCCAGCCGGCAACTTGGAACCACGCAGCCGCCCGCTCTCTCCCCTCCTCTTCCTTCCTCCCCCCACTCCCGGAGGGATGGGGAGGAGAATCGAAGGAATGTAACTCCCACGAGTTGAGATAACAGCTCTCCAGTAACTAAGGTATAATACAAACCACTACTGCTACCAATAATAATGATAAGAGGAATAACAAGGGGAGAGGACACAACTGCTCACCACCCGCCCACCGATACCCAGCCCGACCCGAGCAGCGATCTGGGCCTTCCAGGTAACTCCCCCCAGTTTATATACTGGGCATGACGTGCTGTGGTATGGAATACCCCTTTGGCCAGTTTGGGTCAGGTGTCCTGCCTCTGCTTCCTCCTGGCTTCCCCTCCTCCCTGGCAGAGCATGAGACTGAGAAAGTCCTTGGTCAGAGTAAACATTACTGAGCAACAACTAAAAACATCGGTGTTGTCAGTGTTGTTCCCAGGCTGAAAGTCAAAAACACAGCACTGCATCGGCTACTAAGAAGGAGAAAAAATGACTGCTGTAGCTGAACCCAGGACACTGTGGTAGTTCTAAAGACAAGAGAGAAGGAAGAGAAATATTCCAAAGCCCAAGGCCATTTTTCTCTTTTCATTTCCATTTCTTAGGGAGAAATTCATGTTTATAGGAAGAGTCAGATTTTACTGCATATAGAGTACTGAAGCTAAATGCCACCAAAATCCGTTGGTGCGGCTCTAATTTCTTTAGAAACCAAATGCACAGCTAACACTTACGAACATTTTAATGACAGGATTAATAGATTTGCAAAGTTTCACAGTGTATAAAAGCCACAGGGACAGGGCTAGCTGTTGGCACAGAACTGTCAGCTCGCTTGAAAGCTTGTTGCCTTTGTGCGTTCTGGTAAAACGAATGCTGGCTTTGAACACTTGCTCACTACTTACACAACCCTGTCCTGCCTGATGACATTCTGAGCCCTCGTGTCCTTTCTGCAAGAAGGATCCAGAGTACTGTCCCTACCTCCCTTTCCTCTTGACGCTGGTGGCAGAAGCAGAAAGCCCTGCTTCTCTCCATGCTCTCTGGTCTCTTCACTCCTGCACCCCACAGGGGCAGCCTGGGCACAGAGAATGGGGTCTATAGGAATGGATTTCATCATGGCATTTTGTCATTTTCTGCTACAGCAGAAAGTTGATGAAAGTTCTCAGGTTTGTGCTAACACCGTTGTAACTAAGCCTGGCTTATGCTAACTGCTGCAGGGTGAGATCCAGCCTGCCTGTGGAAAAGGAAGAGGTTCTCAGGAATAAGCCAGGATTCAGTCTCTGTACAGAGAAGGGGAGAAGGGGAAGGCATACCGATCAGGCCCCTTTCAGCTCTCACTGACCTCTCATAGCCAATTCCTCAAATCTTTGCTTCCCTTCCAAGCCTTCCCCTCTCTCCTCACTGATGGAGCACAGCTCTGCCAGTGTTGTAAAACTGACCTTTGCCACTCCAAGACAACAGCCTGTTTTCCTCCACTGCTGAAGAGCCTCAGGTTGGTTTTGGCTGTATTTCTCCATCACTCTCTAACCGTATGTGCATATTAGAAAACTAATTTCATAATATCATCAGCTGCAAATGAAAACCAGTTGGAGGATTTGGGGGTGGTTTGTTGTGGTTTTTTTTTTGCCTGTACACTACTGCTCCTTCATTTATTACACTAGTAATAAAGATAAAAAAATCACATAGACATCCCTCTACATCACCAACCTTTCTCCTCTTACATAGGAAAACAGGACATAAGGATTAGCTACTTCATGTTTATGCGTCTAGAGGTGCAACAGAATCTCCACCCCAGAAAGGTTCAGAAAACAAGGAGAAGTAGTTTGAAGCCTTGGCATAGTATATTTGAGTCCCTGCAGATAAATATCAACCTTTTTGAGAAATACCAACACTGACATTGAAGGGCTTCAGTTTGTGGGCTGTTGTTGGGGTGGCCTTTGAATAAGGGCAGAAAAATATTTTTATTTTTGAATGCATATTGAGCAAGTATTTGATTAAAATGAGAATTCAGGGTTTGATTCTACCTCTATACAAGCCTCCTGAGAAATTTCCGTGCAATTTTCTTTTTTTGCAATTATATCTCTGACTTCTGTTTTGGCTTCTAGATGTCCAAAACTGGTTCATTAATTATATTCCAGAAATATAACAGAATCTCCAGATGCAACATTTTGTTAAATTCTGCTTTCTTTTCAAAAGTTACTCATCCACTGTGATCAGAAATTATTTTTACAGTGGGATTGTAGAATAATTTATGAAACTGGAAAATAAAATCTGACAATTTTCCTGTTCTGCATGGAAATTATTGTAACAGGTTGTTTAATTCGAAAGAGCGCATAAGCACAGTGTTGATGAATGGCTTTAACTATCAACATGACTGGAAGACAGTAATAAAACTTGCAACCATCAACAATGCAATTTTTGGAACGGGTAATGATTACCTGTGGCTATAAAAGAAATTCCACCTCTACCATGCACCAACCTGAAAACGTAAAATTTGTTTTAATTTGTGCTACAGCTGAAGAATGATAACTTTGAGGTAGGTGCTATAAAAACCCAAAACCCCATAGTTCTGGCATGCACAGTGTAAAATGAAATTACAGGTCTTGATAAAAAATAATTGTAATTACTTTGAGTAGCCTTGCATTACTCTTCTGTTCACTAAAACATAATTACTGATAAATAACTTGAAGTCCATTTCCTCCTCATTGTAGCTGAGTTACAGTAATGGAATTATGGGTCTGATTTTGCTTCTTACAAAGTCTGTGGCAGCTTGTCAGCTTTCATTTGAATTCTAATCCCTAGAAAACTTTTCTCTTGATATCTAGCATGGCATCTCTTAATATATCCCTATTATTATCAATCTAATAACGTGACATAAGGCACGCTCAGAGTCAAAACACTACCCTTTGCTATAAATTAACGTATACTGCTGGGACTTCCCCTTATCAAACATAATTGTTACAAGTGAGGCAAAGTCTGTAGAGTGTTGCCACATTCTACATGTGACATAGCTGGGTAAAAAGAATAATCAGCAAACCTAGAAAGCTTTCTGTTCACCAAAGCACATCTGTTTTACCCACCATATCAGCTGGTTTTAGCAAAATACACTCTCTCCCTATAATCTCACCTTGGATTGCCACAGATAAAATGCGGCCACTACAAACACTTTCAGGTAGGAATGATGGCATGGCAACATGCATAAATATTTTTTTCTTTTGCCTATATTAAGGCAACATTCATCTCCTGGGAGGGTTAAGAGAGATTATTTAGCAAGCAAACCCATTCCTGCAAGTACTAGTCCTATGCTCAAGCCCCCTGCAAAATTTTATGATTTTATATTTATAAAATATAAACATTTCAATTAAAGTTATCTCTCTTGTTTAACACAAAGAAAATAAGATTTTATTCACCATACATGAGAATTGGGAAATACGCTAAGTGCTGTCAAGAGTTTACAGACAACAAACCCACTTTGACCCCATTCGTCTGTTATAATCTTAGATGATGGACATAAGGCTTCCCCATGTGAAGGCGATGGAAAGAATACAAGAAAGTGGACTTTAAATGGCTGGAGTAGTATATAGCAACTGGAATAACAGAAACGGTACACATTTTGAGCCTCAACTTTAATTGGTAGTTTCCTTGATAGTAAAATAGACTCTCAGAAGTATTGCAGTACAACTTACCGTGGCCTTTTCCCATGGGTTTACAGTCCCTTTTCCAACAGTAGTAGAACTTGCCATAGGCTTACTGTTTCCATAAACATTGATAAGTGGTTTCTTTTCACATACAAAGGAAGGTGCAAGTGATTTCAGTAGCCTTCAGCTGTGCAAGCAAACAACAATTTGTCACATGCAGGAGGGCCCATTTGCGTGAAACAGGCAGGTGGCTGCAACAGTCACACTGACTATCCTTTGAAAACACGTTCCTTAAAGCTTCAAAAGAAGCAACAGTGATAATAATTACCAATGTTTCAAGGTAATGCTAAACAGAGTTCTGAGGCTATGACAATGCAGAAATAATCCACTATAAACATAATTTCTCAATCCTAATGCCTGGAGTCGGAAAATACTTATGACAAAGTACAACTAAGGTCTATTCCACTGCCATTAAAATTGATGGGAATTTTACCCCTAGCTTCTATGGTAGCAGTTCATAAAAATGTATTTACTGGGGAAAGCAGAAGTAATTCATATGTATGACTGCATAAATGCTTATACATATGCATACAGATATTATAGCTCAGTACATACATTTTTTTCAAAGTCAAGGTACTTGGGAAAAAACTCAACTCTGTCATTTGTCTAATTTTATGTTCTTACATTCTTATATGTTAGTATCATGTCTTCATGTTTCCCATAAGCTTTTTTTTATGTCTAAAATCACACCAGTAATAATATCTTCAAGCTCTTCTATTTCTGCTATGAGTTAAATTTATATATATACATTACGGCCAAGTTTCGGTTAAAAAACCCCAAAATCTTATCTTTGAAATAGCATTTGAATTTCCTTATTCTATTTAAATGCCAGCAGTAATTACAATGCAGAACTTTCTTGCAATTTCTTCGTCTTTTTAAAACCAAGAACTAGAAGCTTGAAAGCAAACGTAAATGAACATGTTACATGGTTTATCTGAAAATGCAGAGTCAGATTCAATTAAACACAATTAACCTCAAAAACTGCCACCACTTCTGACGGTGAATCATCTGCCTCCCAGCAGCAGCTGAAACTTCATGCAATGAGAGAGTCTCTCAACAGGCAATATACATCCTTCAGCCCAGAGGGACTGACTCTGCTGAGCTCCTAAATGGCCACATTGTCCACTTAACATCACTCTAGGTAATGTGTGCAAATGAAGGACAAGGACTCTTCATCTTTACAAGAGTTTCTTGTGCTTGATAGGTAGGGAAATAGAAGAACCAATGAACTGTAAATTGTATTGGACTGATTAGCTGGATCGGGGAAGAAAGAGGCAAGAGATGCAGACTAGCTACTTTGGAACAAATGTGGTAATCGTAGAACAGTTTTGTACCTTAGCAAAGGATTAAATTTTTGTCTCTACAAAGATAAGAAATCCAACTCCTAAAAATCCAACAGCTCAATCAGCTGGAAGATCCTGGTAGAATTTGGCTAGATCTAAGTCAATATCACTTTATCGAAATCACAGAATCATAGAATAGTTAGGGTTGGAGAGATCATCTAAGTCCAACCCCCCCTGCATGGGCAGGGATACCTCACGCTACACCATGTCATCCATGGCTCTGTCCAACCTGGCCTTGAACACTGCCTTTACCGCTTCCTTGGGCAACCCGTTCCAGTGCCTCACCATCCTCACAGTAAAGAACTTCTTCCTTACATCTAATCTGAACTTCCCTTGTACCTTGCTGAGGCAGTACTCTTCTCTTCCCATGTCTTACTGTATTAAGAGTGAGCACAGGTACATGATTCTGGAATGTCTTTATTAAGAGACTGGAAAGTCATTTGAATACATGGAAAAATTTTTTGCCCTGTGTTGAGGAACACTGTGAAGGTTGTGGATGTTCCATGAGCCAGCCTTTTTTGATCAAATACAAGAGTAAAAAGATAAATTAGCCATGCTCACATAAGGCTTAGTCCAAGTTACGCTGCAACATGTTGTGCAAGGCATTGCTCCAGCACCTTTTCTTGGTACTGTGTTGTTTTTTGTTGCACTAGACTGGGGCATTATAGTGCATTGTTGTACTGCATTAGAGGCAAATTTTGCTGTTCTGACTAAAATACTTTATTCTATAGCTTGGTCTTCAAGAAATCAGAGAGGATATAAGTGAGAATAATAACAAAAGGAAGTTTCAGTAACAGGGAAAAAAAAATATGGAAACTGCCATGTCACAACAGGTCAGAAGAAAGGACAGGGTAGCCAGCAGCAGACCTGGAAATAAGAACTGGCAGTAAAGCAGGAGGAACAAAGAATGAAGTTAGCTTTGCAAAGTGCCCGTTTTGTGATGATGGCAGGACATAGAGGAAGAATGCACAGGAAAAATAGGTGGAGTGAGGTATGAATGAAGAAGTGTTGGGGAGCCGGATGTCATCACTTTTTGTTGCAACATTGTAACTAATTAAGATGTAATCCTTTGATAGTTCTACCCCACCCCCCATCTCATTTCTCAGTCAGTGTGTGTCCTTCAGCAAGTAATCTCTTGTTCTGCTACTATAAACTGCGATTCACATTAAAACTGGATTACACTATAGGTAGCCATGTCTATTTGGACATGCATTTTAATGGATAATTTGAGTTTAACATTAAACTCATGAACACACTAATTGAATATGGAGTTCAAGACAGAAAAGACAGCAAATGAGCTTCACATTCAAACCAGAGTTTGCTTGCTAACAGGTGCAGAGAGGGTTCCCTTTTGCCATATGAAATTCAAGAACCATTTCTTAGAGTTTGTTTCTGCCCGGGAGAAACAGACCTGCCTCTCTGTTTGCTGGTTTGGACACCATCAGAATAACCTCATGAGGATGAACTTGGTAAAATACATTGCTCCCAGATAGGAATACCAAAATGTGCCGGGAGGCTCCTCCCACATCTCCATTTGCCTGGTGCTTATACAGGCTTTTCATTTATCTTGGGGTTAAGCAGGAAAAATTCCTTTTTTTGTTTGCTGAGGTTTCACACAGCTGTTTATATGCTGCACTCATGGTTGTACCCAAGGCAAACTTTCTGAAACCGTAGCTAAATAGGGGTTGGGAGGCCATCAAACACACAGAAGAGCTCAGCTTCCCAGTGTCTGTAACCTCACCCACCATCAGGCCCTGGGGAGGGCGCCAAATGAGATCAGAGAGCGCCTAACACGGCAGATTTATATGGGCTGCTGATACTCAATGCCTTTTTCTGCCATGCAGGGTAGCTACAGCATTCATCCAAGGAATGAGAATGAACAACCTTTCAAAAAGTGCCCTAAAAATAAATAATTAAATGAAGGTGCAACATTTATCCATGAAAAGGATTGGAATTTTGGGTCCCTAGTGACATGTGAGGCAGAGATAATATCATCTAGGGAAGAAAAAAGCTCAAAAGCAAAGATGCTCTTAATGATACACAAAGTTCTAATTAAAATGTCTCAGCGAGCATTGAAATGTATTTGCCACTGATATTATGACATACATACTGGATTTAATGTGCAATCAGTGCTAATCTATTCCAAGCCTTGCAATATCAGCAACATTTAAGGCAGACCACAACTGAAATTACACAAATAATGAGGACAGCTCAGAAAGAGAGGTCCTCTAAATATCATTCGAGACAACAGTGAGATTACAAGAAATTCTGTGACCTCAGAAAACTGTCTGTCTCACTTCTTTTCTGTCTTCTTGTGATTCAGGCCTAATTGAGATCTCTGCAGCTGGGTGCAGTATCTGTTCCTTTTAACAAAATGTCAATATTGAGGAAATACATGTCAACATAACTGCTATAATTCTTTAAATCTTAACAATAAAGATTCTTTATTCCTGCCTACAGTCCAGACCAAGACTTGTGTGACTGTAGAAGCCAAATTGAACTCTTCTACTGGAAAGGAGAACATGTATATTTCTAAAGGACTTTTTGACCTTTCTTAGTCCTGTTGCTTCATTTGTTCCTTATAAACTGATATACATGTGCATGTTTTAAGATCTCTTAGGATAAATACATTGTTTCATATAATCATTTGCTTAGTTTAATTGATGCTTTTCTGCTGAAAAGACTAAATAGAGTCATCTACAATCATTTCTAATGATCTAGCTTGAAATGACCTATTCGTTACCCATGTGGCTTTAGTTTAAAAAATAAATCTTAGTAGCTTTATTAAGGATCATGGGACCCAGCTGAGAACCAGTTAATGGTCTTTCATACTTTTAAATGATTTAGTGTCTGATGGACCAAAACGTGTTTCCCAAAGAACATAAGGCCTGACAATGACTGGAAAATAAATCGCAAGTTGCAATCATGAAAACTATAATTTCTCCTTTTTCTACAAAAAAGCTTGCCAAGAAAATCCAATGAAAGTCAGAAATATGTAGGGCCACCACGGTGAAATTACATGGAAATGGAAATCTGAATATACAAACTCCATCATCTTCTTCCAAAGTATTCTAAATTCCAAGTCAAGTATATTTTACTGTTGCACCAGTACAGACCTGCTTACTTCTCTAAAAGGCCACCAAAATGCCACTGAAGTTAAAATGGATGAGTTAACCTTTTGAGAAGTACTCACAGCACCACAATTATTCTGACCTTCAACTGTACAATCCTTTAACTTTGCTAGCTATTAATTTAATGCCCATTTGTATTTTTTAAAATTATTACTACATGATTGAAAACATTTGTTTGCCAATCCATCAACTTGACACGTAGCAGTTTGCAATAACAAAGTATTTTGGTACAGGCAGTTTTAATTATTTAACCAATAATAAGTCAGGCAAGGACCTAGATGTGGGGGAGGCAAAAACTGGGAGGAGCAGAAGCCCACAGAGAACTGACCTGAATTATTTTTACAGCCATCTTAATGCATAAATCTGTTTTGATGGATAGATGGGTGTTGAGATAAAATAAAAGAAAAACAAAACACCTCCCCCTCAAAAAAAAAAAAAAGATGATGATGCTGGTTATGGCTTATCCTTCAGCAAGAAGTAGAGAAGAAAGGCTCATCTTCACAGCCATGGAGCCTTCACTTCAGCTGTGAGTGGAGGGAAACGGTCCATATCCTGCTAAATCCTGCAGTACTAAGGTAGAACAGGGATTCTCACCTTGATTCTGTTCATAACAAAAAGGTACTTTCATTGCCTAGCAGTAAAATGTTATCAACAGTCACGTAACAGTCCGTCCCCAAGCTCCTTCCAGGTTTGGTGACAAGGCTTACCAGTAACCTGTCTCCACTGATGAGAATTAACCTGTTGAACTCTATCAGCAGGCTATGAGTTGAACCACTGGTAACAGTACATTTAAGGCAGCAAAGTGACTTCACAGCCCAAGTGATCTCTTGGGCTCTTGTGTATGTCCAGAACAGTTTTTCTACACATCCTCCCTCTCTAAGTGTGGAGCATCTAAGTTAGTAACACCATTTCAGAGAGAAAATATCCAGTCCAGAAAGTTGAGGAAGTTAGAACACAGATCTGCTGAAATCCCGTGTGTGAAACGTAGTTGTAGTAGGAGAAGACACTTTGATGCCCAAAGGAAATATAAAAATCAGATGTGAAATTATCAGATTCAGTAGAAAAGTGTAACAGCAGCGACAAAACTAGTACTTCTATTAAGTTCCACTAGCCATGGCAGTACTTTTTAACCTATTTTCCTTCTCAGTAGCAACCACTGTGTAATCAACGTAAGGTCTTAAAAGTCACTCAGGTGCATTGATAAATATAAAGGCCAGAAGGCAAAGGCATCCAGAACTCAGCAGTTCAGTTGGCACATCATTATCAACTGGAAATTTTTTCTGCTGTTTGAAAGAGAAAAATGGAGAGATGTCACTTTGAAAAGAATGCAAATTAGACAGCTTAAGGAAAAGAAGACAAAAAATGTATCACAGGACAACTCCTAGATACCGATAACTCAGCAACTGGTGCAATGAACCGACCCTGAAGGCAATAAACCCCCCCATTTTAAACCATAACCAGTGCATGTAGCTCTGTTTAAGAAAGTACAGTGTTGAAAATATACCTTTTGATTAACAACGTTATTTTAACTGTTTTACAGGAATCTTAGAATAGCTCACAATGTCTCTTACAGCCAGCTGAAAGGATAGTATTGTAGCCTGACCTTCCTATACCAAAGAGGTCTGTACATCATATAAAGTTATTCTGCTGCTACTGTATCATTTACTGCAACTGTAATGTCTCTCATTTATCTAACATTCTCAAGATATGTATTAACGAAGAAGTCTGTTGACAGTGAATATCACTGCGGCATTGATGATTCTTTCAGCCCACAAGAACTGTGACAAGTCAGTCTTGCATTTAAACCTTGAGGAGATTTTAATGAGTAAAGCATCATGCCAACTTATACAAGAGGAAAAAAATCCTAGAAATAAGAAGTTTTAGTGAAAGGGAAAATGTTGTCACTGAAATTTCTCAAGAGGAGGAAAATGACATGTTAGCAGGTTTAAATCACAGAGGGAAAAGTAAATATCAAAAGAGAAAAGCTAACTGCTGCATTCCCAGTGGAAATGCCTTAAATTAAAGCAGAGAGATGCAACAGTGAGATCTTACAACACTAACCTTTTGAGATCATGTCTGCATTGCAAAACTATTCACAAAGGATAAATAAACCCTCATCCTCCTGTCTCATCCTGTGCACAGGGCCCTCAGAATTAAAGGCTAGATACTGAGACAATCCCTCCTCTGGCTGTTCTCATAGTCTGAATAGCAGGAATCTAATGCAGTCATTCATGAACATGAAAGGCTTGACTGGAAAGTGATTATATTAGAAGAAAATATGTTCACAAGGACATCCATTAGATACGTTCTTAAATTATCAGATTAAATATACAAAGGCATAGCTGTAACATAAATATGAAGTCAAGTCACAGCATTTTCCTTTTAATGGAACATTGAAAATGTGTCAATTATATGCCCATCCAGCTGACACCTTGGGTGGCTGGTGATTTTATACTTTTCAAGCAGAACCTGTAAACCTGGAAATATACAGGGCTGCTGAACACTACAACCATTCTGTCCCATTAAATCGTATCAAGTAAAGCATAGAGAAAGAGCACCACAAAAAAAAAATAAATAAATAAAATAAAAAAAGAGAACTTGCTAATTCAAATCAAACCATTATGTAGAGAACTAATGATTTCAAGAAAATTACAGCAGAATCCAAAAGCAGATCTCCAGTGGAAGCTAAGAGAACCGGCTTCTCAAAAGGAAGCCTGCCTGGTTTTCTGTCAGCATGTTTATCCTCTTAGCCAGCAACTTGCTGAAGGCTAAAAAGTAGAAACTGGCACAGTCTGAAACATGCAGGTGTTGTACTTACCATAGAATCATACAGTTTATCAAGAACAAGCCTCAACAGCTTAATTCTCACAGTACTGCAATTAAGAATGCCCAAAGTATATTTCCAAAATCAGAAAAGGTCTTCAGATTTCTCACGTTGTCCAGATTTGAGTTAGGCCACTGAAAACCCATTTCCAAAATTAAAATCATACGTTCTCACAGTTTCATTGGGTAAAACTAAATGTCGGTGGTCACACTGGAAGTGGCACCACCATTTCACTTGGCAAGTAACTGGTAATTAGGTAACTGGGCCTTACGTACAGAGACATAATAATGGAAACATAGGTAATTACCAATATCCAGAATGAAGAGATCATGTAGTTTTCTATAACTTTACAATTCAATAAAATTTGGCATTTTGATGTTCCGTATTGGAACTTATGTTATTCCTTGTCTAAAATAATACTTACTATTATTCACAAAGCTGGGTAAACTGTTCAGTTTATTCAGAAGCAAGGATAACTGTCTCAAAGCAGGAACTGAAACAAATGTCTAACTAAGATCAGTGCCAGAAATTTAAGATAGCATCTTGAGATTTTCTGATAAACTACCAAAAGCTGTTTATTTAATCTTTCTTTGGTGACTGAAGCAAAAAAGGTGCAAAGTTCAACCACCTTCTCTCTGTTCAGTGTAGGAACATTATGGTTCAACAATGAAAAGATGAGCATTTGGGAATTACCAGATAAGAAGTGAAAACTTGCCAGGTACTCCAGACATCAGTTTCTGTAACACGCAGCTGAAAAGGTTTTATCTCATTCTGTGTTGCGGTCAAAAGAGGCGATTGCTTCCCCTGCTCACTGAAATTGCTGTGGTTCCAGGAATTAGTTAGAAATACATTAAATTGAAGCCCTTTTTTTCCTGGCCATACATATTTAAAAGCGCAGAATTTACAGTTGCCTGTTTATGCATTCTATGTATATTGCAGAACTCGTTCTTGTAATGAACATTACATGTACTATGCTTTCACGCACAAGCTTTTCCATTAGAAGAAAGGAATTTTGATCACAGTACATTGTGACAGATGTTTTTCAGGGACAGAATTCTAGTTTGCTAATAACAATATGCATCCTTCCTATCAAACACCAAATTCAAGCAACCCTAACCTGATGCTCACTGGCATAACAGCA